>NC_088227.1:34613896-34658896 GCF_036934945.1 Oncorhynchus masou masou | reverse complement strand
ACCAGCAGTGTCAGATAATAATAATCACAGTGGTTGTCGAGGGTGCAACAGGACAGCACCTTAGGAGTAAAGGTCAGTTGGCTTTTCATAGCCGATCAATCAGAGTTAGAGACAGCAGGTGCAGTAGAGAGAGAGAGTCTAAAACAGCAGGTCTGGGACAAGGTAGCACGTCCAATGAACAGGTCAGTGTTCCATAGCCGCAGGCAGAACAGTTGAAACTGGAGTAGCAGCATGACCAGGTGGACTGGGGACAGCAAGGAGTCATCAGGCCAGGTAGTCCTGAGGCATGGTCCTAGGGCTCAGGTCCTCTGAGAGAAGAGAGAGAGAGAGAATTAGAGGTAGCATACTTAAATTCACACAGAGACAGGAGAAATACTCCAGATATAACAGACTGACCCTAGCCCCCCGACACATAAACTATTGCAGCATAAATACTGGAGGCTGAGACAGGAGCGGTCAGGAGACACTGTGCCCGATAACCCCGGACAAGGCCAAATAGGCAGGATAGCTTTGGCATTTTTTTGTACTTGTAACACTATTTTATCATGTGTTGAAAGTCTTATGAAATGTGATTTTGAAATTGAGAAAAAGGTCCAATTGTTTTCTTTTTTAGTTTGAAGGTTCTGAGTCTCTTTTAAAGAAGTCTATGAATACAAAAGAATACAAGTTATTTAATAAAGGAAAGTTTATCCAACTAAAATCACATATAAGACTTTCAACACGTGATGTAGAAATAAATTAATAAAATGTAGTGGTACAGTATGAAGAGGATTGGAACATTTTAATAACTCAGAAATTGTCATCTGTGTCCTGATTGTCCATATTTGACTGGAAAGAAAACACAATGCCAAAAGCTATTCTCTGGTCGCGCAGAGTTAATTATCTGGCTGAAGATTGCAGGTTCAATCTCACATACTCTTTAACTATGTTTCTTTAGAATAGTTTTTTATCCAATCAGAAATGCAGAATTTAGACTAACTGTAAACTCCCAATCATTGTGTAAACATTGACTGTTCAACTTTAAAAACGCACCCAATATAACTCCTACCTCCGACGCTTCATATGGTCCCCCCTGGCTTATTGTTCATGATCTGAACAGCAAAAGTGACCCTAGATCTGCACTCAGAGTCTTGGGTACCTTGTAAATATTGTCCCAGAAGTACGCAGCATATAAAGAGGATGAATGGGTATAGTGATGGTGAATAACCCAGTTACCAATATATCCCTGGGTTAGTTATGTCTAAGGCTAAAAAGGAAGCATGGAATTCCTGATTGATCATACTGCCATGGCTACTGGGAATGTGTCTCTGTAATGTACCCACACTGTTCCCACAACCTATTGAAACATTCTGGGAACCTTTAAAGAACAGCCAAAATGTATTGTGTACCCAAGCTGACAAGGTAAAAATCTGTCATTCTGCCCCTGAGCAAGGCCGCTAACACGCTGTTCTCCAGGCGCCGAAGACGTGGAGGTCGATTATGGCAGCCCCCCGCACTTCTTTGATTCATAGGGGTTGGGTTAAATGCGGAAGACACATTTCAGTTGAAGGCATTCAGTTGTACAACTGACAAGGTATCCCCTTTACCTTCAAAACACCCATTAGAGCGTGTGCATGTGCATAGGTCTATATATGAGCCCAAGCCAGAAAAAAAACTGAATTAAATAATGATTGTGTTGTTATACAATACATAGCCTGCTGCATATTATACATGGCAGAAAAACATTATTTTTTAAATACTGAAACAATTTCTAAAGACTGTTGATATCTAGTGGAAGGCATAGGAACTGCAATTTGAGTCCTAAGTCAATGGATAGTGTAATGGCATTGAATAGAAAATATCACAGCCCTATCAATAATCATCACCACGAATTGACAGTTTTTGTGTTATGAGAACATTTGTTGCAACTTAATGAATGTTCTTGGGTACATTCACAGAAGCAATTTTGGTTTGCTGGGAAAACATAACTGGTATATTGAGTTATTTCATTACCTGGAAACCTAATGAGAACTTTTGGGGAATTTTCTGTGGTAGTTATTAAAGATGGTTGTTGAATATTACAAGGATATTTAATTGAAAACATTTTGTTATCAAGGATGTTATCACCCTCATTTTAGATTAAATCCTAACTAGAATTTAGCTAATGTTCAGGGAATGTTTTCGGTTTGCTGGGTTGGCTCCATAGAAATAAATTAAATTAGATTGTTGTACGCCTACAAAGGACAGTAAAAGTCCACTTACTACTCTAGGTCATCCTGTGTGTAGAAGACAGTACATGTGTATTGCTAGCCTCGTTACATACGTCCCATGTAGCTCTTACATTACATGGCATGACAATGACAGTAGTCTTGGCTACAGCATAATACAGCATGGCTTGAGGCTACTTTATTGCATGCTTGCTTGTATGAAACAAGTCACAAAATATGTGCAGAGGCTTTCCCAGCAGACATCTACATTTCTAGTGTTTCCTTCTCAGGAACACAGCATATCACATCCACTACCGAAGGGGATATGTGATGCAAGCCTGAGCTAACCTACATTTCCTGCCCGGTGGCCAGATGCACCCTGCTAACTACATTAGGCTACAAAAGGGTACAAACATGAACCTTTTGGGTTTCACCATATTCCTTATTTATATCATAAGCCACGTACAGTGTGTTTGCTGATTGATTGCATAACCACACACTTAGAAAAAAAAGGTCCTATCTAGAACCAAAAATGGTTCTTCGACTGTCCCCATAGGACAACCATTTGAAGAACCCTTTTGGGTTCCATGTATAACCCTCTGTAGAACAGACTCTACATGGAACCAAAAAAGGGTTCTAACTGGAACAAAAAGTGGTTTTCCTATGGGGACGCCCTTTTTCTAAGAGTAGAGAATAACATTTGTGGAAATATGTGTCTTTATATCTGTGAAAATACCTGTATTCGTACGGATATTTAGTGTTCTCTTAGTAACTGCCATTAGTTTACACAGAGCTACAAGAAAGCAGGTTTTGCCCTTAGGTTATCATAAGGATTATGATTCAAAAACACACTGACTGCAAATGGTAAGTACACTATATGTCATCTGTGACCTATAGAATGTGTGTCACTGCATGGAATACGGTAAAGGTCACCCAAGCTGAAGACTGAATCGGAGATGACAAAATAATTATTACTTTATCGTACCTTCCTCTATTAAAGTATATTCAGACTGATAACCAGGTGAACTGCTGAAAACACTTTCCGTTGTCTGAATACTCTATTGACATTTTCTCCCCCATCCTTTACCTCCTCCCTCCCTCCCTCCCCACCAGAAAGTCCACAGATTGTCACGACAGTCAGATGAATCCAGTGCAGTCTAACTGTATGAGCGATGACCCCCAGGGCTCATCAGACTGCCATCCGATAAGGAGGTGGACAGGGTGCGTCCCACTTACTTCACTTCACGGCCTCATTAACTCTACCGTGCATGATGTCAGATCTTTTTGAACCGTCCTGCATGATCACTCCAGGAACCACTCGACACAACTCAGTATGACATATATTTTACACATTAACCCACCTACGGCATACTAAACAGCCACAAAAGAGCATAAAAACATATTGCCAGACCATATAAAATTAACCTATTGATTGACAGATACCAGCTTTGACAATGTTGTGGAACATGGAGCTGGTGGGGAGAGTAGCAACTCTGTTTTTTTCTGTCAGCTGAGGGTATAGAGGGGAAGTAGACAAGGGATGTGTCTGAGACAACTGCAAGAGTTGGCAAGGCATTCTAGTTCAGGAACATTCAAGCACCTTACAATATCTCTTTAGCCCAATCTTATCATTCCTATGAGCAAGAACATATCTATTGAAATAATGACAACATACTCATGACCTTAAAATCACATAATCAGTCATAAGAAACTTCAGTATAGTCTAATATCGTTATCCCGACCCTTGGCAAAAACCGTGACAAGCCACTGGGCACACACTGGCTGAATCAAAGTTGTTTCAATGAGGGTCCCCGGAATGTTTTTTCTTCCCCTTATCAACGTAGGCAGTAACATAGTTCCTCTATGACAAAAGAGTCCATCATTGAAATCAGACCCCTTGTCACTGTGTTCGCAAATTTATTAAAAATACAAAATGGAAATATCACATTTACTTAAGTATTCAGACTCTTTACTCAGTACTTTGTTGAAGAACCTTCGGCAGCGATTACAACCTTGAGTCTTCTTGGATATGATGCTACAAGCTTGGCACACCTGTACTTGGGGAATTTCTTCTGCAGATCCTGTCAAGCTCTGTCGGGTTGGATGGGGAGCGTTGCTGCACAGCTTTTTTCAGTTCTCTCCAGAGATGTTTGATCGGGTTCAAGTCTGGGCTCTGGCTGAGCCACTCAATGACACTCTGAGACTTGTCCCAAAGCCACTCCTGCGTTGTCTTGGTTGTGTGCTTAGGGTCATTGTCCTGTTAGAAGGTGAACCTTCACCCCAGTCTGAGGTCCTGAGTGCTCTGGAGCAGGTTTTCATCGAGGATCTCTCTGGACTTTGCTCCGTTCATCTTTCCCTCGATCCTGACTAGTCTCCCAGTCCCTGCCACCAAAAAACATCCCCACAATAAGATGCTGACATCACCACGCTTCACCATAGAGATGGTGCCAAGTTTTCTCCAGACGTGACGCTTGGCATTCAGGCCAAAGAGTTCAATCTTGGTTTCATCAGACCAGAGAATCTTGTTTCTCATGGTCTGAGAGTTCATTAGGTGCGTTTTGGAAAACTCCAAGTGGGCTGTCATGTGCCTTTTACTGAGGAGTGGCTTCCATCTGGCCACTCTACCACAAAGGCCTGATTGGTGGAGTACTGCAGAGATGGTTGTCCTTCTGGAAGGTTCTCCCATCTCCACAGAGGAACTCTGGTGCTCTGTCAGAGTGACCATCAGGTTCCTGGTCACCTCCCTGACCAAGGCCCTTCTCCCCTGATTGCTCAGTTTGGCCAGGCGGCCAGCTCTAGGAAGGGTCTTGATGGTTCCAAACTTCTTCCATTTCAGAATGATGGAGGCCACTGTGTTCTTGGGGACCTTCAATGCTGCAGACATGTTTTGGTACCCGTCCCCAGATCTGGGCTTCAACACAATCCTGTCTTGGAGCTCTACGGACAATTCCTTCGACCTGATGGCTCGGTTTTTGCTCTGACATACACTGTCAACTGTGGGATACCAATAGAGAGGTGTGTGTGCCTTTCCAAATCATGTCCAATCAAACGAATTTACCACAGGTGGACTCCAATCAAGTTGTAGAAACATCTCAGGGATGATCAATGGAAACAAGATGCAGTTAAATTTCGAGTCTCATAGCAAATGGTCTGACTACTTATGTAAATTAGGTTTTACTGTTTTTTATTTTCAATAAATGTGCAAAAAATTCTAAAAACCTGTTTTTGCTTTGTCATTTTTGGGTATTGTGTGTAGATTGATGAGGAAAAAAAATGTCTGACCTGTTCACTGGACGTGCTACTAGTCCCAGACCCGCTGTTTTTCAACTCTCTAGAGACAGCAGGAGCGGTAGAGATACTCTGAATGACCGGCTATGAAAAGCCAACTGACAATTACTCCTGAGGTGCTGACCTGTTGCACCTCTCTAAAACCACTCTGATTATTATTATTTGACCCTGTTGGTCATCTTTGACATTTGAACATCTTGGCCATATTCAGTTCAGAAGAGGACACAGTCAGAAGAGGACTGGCCACCCCTCATAGACTGGTTCCGCTCTAGGTTTCTTCCTAGGTTCTGGCCTTTCTAGGGAGTTTTTCCTAGCCAACATGCCTCTACACCTGCATTGCTTGCTGTTTGGGGTTTTAGGCTGGGTTTCTGTACAGCACTTTGTGACATCAGCTGATGTTACAAGATTGCTTTATAAATACATTTGATTGATATTTAATCAATTTTAGAATATGGCTGTAATGTAACAAAATCTGGAAAAAGGGAAGTGGTCTGAATACTTACTGAATGCACAGTAATTGATTACAGTTTTCTTTGAAATCAGTTACTACTCAAACCTGATGACATTTCCTCTACCTTCTATACCACCCATAGTGCAGGGCTCTATGCTGACCTTTTTCATAAGGAGTACGTGTGCACCTAAATTGAAACATGTAGGCTCACACAAATACGTTTAGGAGCACGATGCAAAATATTGTAGGTAATGAAGCTAGAATCCTTCATTTTCTAGGCGCACTGATGCTCCTAAATGATAATACAAAAATATTTTGGCGCATATTCGCGTAAAATGGTCACACTATAGAGCCCTATAGTAGCAAACAAAACAACAAATAAGGACGCATACTGTTTGTAAAGTGTGTATTTAAATGGTGCATTGTCAACTCTGTACACTCCCTACACGTTCTATATACTTATTAATGCATTTTGACTTTAGTGATACAGGCCTACACTCCCTGCAGGCCTATTCCCTCTATCTATTTCATAAAGACTTCCTTTATAGGTTGACTTATTTGTGGTGGGGATTCATACTAGTCCTGGTTGACATGCTGATTCCCCTGCTTCTAATGTTGTCACTTGGCAACAGTTGGCAGGATGCTCCCCTGACAGTCCACCAGAATGGAACCCTCTGACATCATCACCACGGGACACCAGACACACACAGCAGGAAATGCATTCTCTTTTCATTACTGAATGGAAGCTCACCAAAATAACTATTGAGGAAGGGGACATCAATGTATCCATAATAAAAGAGAAGCTTTCGTCTTGAAATGTGATTGTTCTATCTAAGGCTTTGTTGAATATTGATGCTGCAGTAGAGAATGATGGGCTGTGTACTCACAGATAGACGTCTTATCAACGTTTTATCACCGTTTACATACCCACGGCATTTTTCTTTATATATTTTATAGAGAATATACAACAATAGAGAATCATTAATGAAAGGCCATGAGTACTTAAAATAGTGCCAGTCTTGTCTGAATCTTTTATCCACATGATAATAGAAATGAGAGAGAGCGAGAGAGAGAGCGAGAGAGAGAGAGCGAGAGAGAGAGAGCGAGAGAGAGAGAGCGAGAGAGAGAGCGAGAGAGCGAGAGAGAGAGAGCGAGAGAGAGAGAGCGAGAGAGAGAGCGAGAGAGCGAGAGAGAGAGAGGGAGATAAAAGGAGCCTAACTGTACTGTTGAGTACACCCTGTAGCTGTAAGAGTGATATAGTGTTTTCAACCTGAAACCAAACCTCTTTCATCACAGATTAAGTTCTGGAAAGTCTGGGGCCCATGTCACTCTGTGGCCCCTCAGCTATGGAAAACGTATACCATAATTTCCACACTATTGTGCCGACCCGAACCACACAGCGCTGGATTTGTTATTTTATTTTCAACTTAACTTGGCATAGCTTAGTTCAGCTCGGCACATCACATGGCTACTGATGAGCTAATCTGAAAGCAGCAGAATGAGATTTCACTCTTCCTCCTAATAACAGAAACAAAAATTGGTTAGAGTTTCACCCTGTGACCTCATTGGCTATG
The DNA here is from genome assembly GCF_036934945.1 of Oncorhynchus masou masou. Taxonomy (NCBI): domain Eukaryota; kingdom Metazoa; phylum Chordata; class Actinopteri; order Salmoniformes; family Salmonidae; genus Oncorhynchus; species Oncorhynchus masou. The sequence continues at coordinate 34,651,397 of NC_088227.1, read as the reverse complement.
GAGCGTACCGTGGAGCATTTAGGATGGGAGAGTGGGAGACGAGCACTTTGTGGTGTTCATCCCCATAAATACCCTGTGAGAGGTGTTTAAATCCTCATTGTGGCTGTGTGGTGTACTGGAACTCCAGACGGAAAGGATATTCACTCAATAGAGCAGCCTTTTTGGGTCCTAATAAACAGGATGAGCATCCATCCAGCATGGAGCAGGGTACAATGACTGACTCAGGGAGTCTTTTCTCACCTCAAAAAAGACAGTTCCCTCATCATGCTTGTGCTCCTAGCTAGGAGAGGTCTGTAAGAGGAATATACCTGTATAATCTTTTATACAAGTTAGAGACAAGAAGAGTAAATATAACTTAACTGTAGTAAATACTATCAATCAAATCAAATTTTATTTGTCACATACACATGGTTAGCAGATGTTAATGCGAGTGTAGCGAAATGCTTGTGCTTCTAGTTACGACAATGCAGTAATAACCAACAAGTAATCTAACTAACAATTCCTAAACTACTGTCTTATACACAGTGTAAGGGGATAAAGAATATGTACATAAGGATATATGAATGACCGATGGTACAGAGCAGCATAGGCAAGATACAGTAGATGGTATCGAGTACAGTATATACATATGAGATGAGTATGTAAACAAAGTGGCATAGTTAAAGTGGCTAGTGATACATTTACATCATTTCCCATCAATTCCCATTATTAAAGTGGCTGGAGTTGAGTCAGTGTCAGTGTGTTGGCAGCAGCCACTCAATGTTAGTGGTGGCTGTTTAACAGTCTGATGGCCTTGAGATAGAAGCTGTTTTTCAGTCTCTCGGTCCCAGCTTTGATGCACTTGTACTGACCTCGCCTTCTGGATGATAACGGGGTGAACAGGCAGTGGCTCGGGTGGTTGATGTCCTTGATGATCTTTATGGCCTTCCTGTAACATCGGGTGGTGTAGGTGTCCTGGAGGGCAGGTAGTTTGCCCCCGATGATGCGTTGTGCAGACCTCACTACCCTCTGGAGAGCCTTACGGTTGAGGGCGGAGCAGTTGCCGTACCAGGCGGTGATACAGCCGCCAGGATGCTCTCGATTGTGCATCTGTAGAAGTTTGTGAGTGCTTTTGGTGACGAGCCAAATTTTTTCAGCCTCCTGAGGTTGAAGAGGAGCTGCTGCGCCTTCTTCACGATGCTGTCTGTGTGAGTGGACCAATTCAGTTTGTCTGTGATGTGTATGCCGAGGATCTTAAAACTTGCTACCCTCTCCACTACTGTTCCATCGATGTGGATAGGGGGGTGTTCCCTCTGCTGTTTCCTGAAGTCCACAATCATCTCCTTAGTTTTGTTGACGTTGAGTGTGAGGTTATTTTCCTGACACCACACTCCGAGGGCCCTCACCTCCTCCCTGTAGGCCGTCTCGTCGTTGTTGGTAATCAAGCCTACCACTGTTGTGTCGTCCGCAAACTTGATGATTGAGTTGGAGGCGTGCGTGGCCACGTAGTCGTGGGTGAACAGGGAGTACAGGAGAGGGCTCAGAACGCACCCTTGTGGGGCCCCAGTGTTGAGGATCAGCGGGGAGGAGATGTTGTTACCTACCCTCACCACCTGGGGGCGGCCTGTCAGGAAGTCCAGTACCCAGTTGCACAGGGCGGGGTCGAGACCCAGGGTCTCGAGCTTGATGACGAGCTTGGAGGGTACTATGGTGTTGAATGCCGAGCTGTAGTCGATGAACAGCATTCTCACATAGGTATTCCTCTTGTCCAGATGGGTTAGGGCAGTGTGCAGTGTGGTTGAGATTGCATCGTCTGTCGACCTATTTGAGCGGTAAGCAAATTGGAGTGGGTCTAGGGTGTCAGGTAGGGTGGAGGTGATATGGTCCTTGACTAGTCTCTCAAAGCACTTCATGATGACGGAAGTGAGTGCTACGGGGCGGTAGTCATTTAGCTCAGTTACCTTAGCTTTCTTGGGAACAGGAACAATGGTGGCTCTCTTGAAGCATGTGGGAACAGCAGACTGGTATAGGGATTGATTGAATATGTCCGTAAACACACCAGCCAGCTGGTCTGCGCATGCTCTGAGGGCGCGGCTGGGGATGCCGTCTGGGCCTGCAGCCTTGCGAGGGTTAACACGTTTAAACGTTTTACTCACCTCGGCTGCAGTGAAGGAGAGACCGCATTTTTCCGTTGCAGGCAGTGTCAGTGGCACTGTATTGTCCTCAAAGCGGGCAAAAAAGTTATTTAGTCTGCCTGGGAGCAAGACATCCTGGTCCGTGACTGGGCTGGATTTCTTCCTGTAGTCCGTGATTGACTGTAGACCCTGCCACATGCCTCTTGTGTCTGAGCCGTTGAATTGGGATTCTACTTTGTCTCTGTACTGATGCTTAGCTTGTTTGATAGCCTTACGGAGGGAATAGCTGCATTGTTTGTATTCAGTCATGTTACCAGACACCTTGCCCTGATTGAAAGCAGTGGTTCGCTCTTTCAGTTTCACGCGAATGCTGCCATCAATCCAAGGTTTCTGGTTAGGGAATGTTTTAATCGTTGCTATGGGAACGACATCTTCAACGCACGTTCTAATGAACTCGCACACCGAATCAGCGTATTCGTCAATGTTGTTATCTGACGCAATACGAAACATGTCCCAGTCCACGTGATGGAAGCAGTCTTGGAGTGTGGAGTCAGCTTGGTCGGACCAGCGTTGGACAGACCTCAGCGTGGGAGCTTCTTTTTTTAGCTTTTGTCTGTAGGCAGGTATCAGCAAAATGGAGTCGTGGTCAGCTTTTCCGAAAGGGGGGCGGGGCCTTATCTGCGTCGCGGAAGTTAGAGTAACAGTGATCCAAGGTTTTTCCGCCCCTGGTTGCGCAATCGATATGCTGATAAAATTTAGGGAGTCTTGTTTTCAGATTAGCCTTGTTAAAATCCCCAACAACAAAAAATGCATCCTCCGGATAAATGGTTTCCAGTTAGCAAAGAGTTAAATAAAGTTCGTTCAGAGCCATCGATGTGTCTGCTTGGGGGGGGATATATACGGCTGTGATTATAATCGAAGAGAATTCTCTTGGTAGATAATGCGGTCTACATTTGATTGTGAGGAATTCTAAATCAGGTGAACAGAAGGATTTGAGTTCCTGTATGTTTCTTTCATCGCACCATGCCTCGTTAGCCATAAGGCATACACCCCACCCCTCTTCTTACCAGAAAGGTGTTTGTTTCTGTCGGCGCGATGCGTGGAGAAACCCGTTGGCTGCACCGCTTCGGATAGCGTCTCTCCAGTGAGCCATGTTTCCGTGAAGCACAGAACGTTACAGTCTCTGATGTCCCTCTGGAATGCTACCCTTGCTCGGATTTCATCAACCTTGTTGTCAAGAGACTGGACATTGGCAAGAAGAATGCTAGGAAGTGGGGCACGATGTGCCCGTCTCCGTAGTCTGACCAGAAGACCGCCACGTTTCCCTCTTTTTCGGAGTCGTTTTTTTTGGTCGCTGCATGCGATCCATTCTGTTGTCCTGTTTGTAAGGCAGAACACAGGATCCGCGTCGCGAAAAACATATTCTTGGTCGTACTGATGGTGAGTTGACGCTGATCTTATATACAGTAGTTCTTCTCGACTGTATGTAATGAAACCTAAGATGACATGGGGTACTAATGTAAGAAATAACATGTAAAAAAAAAAAAAAACTGCATAGTTTCCTAGGAACGCGAAGCGAGGCGGCCATCTCTGTCGGCGCCGGAAGTAAGAACTACTACTATATAATAGCCATTGTAAACCGGTAACATAATTTGCTGTGGTAACAATTGTGCAACTGCAAATGACAAGCAGTGATGAAAATGATCACATGCATTATGTAAGGTATAATAAACAAGGGGCGTTGCATTCTATGGAAAATAATGAAAGACGTAGAGAATCTATAATGCCATTCAATCCAATTTGAAACGAGTATTCATCAATGCCATGGTAAATGTAAGGTACAGAACATCCCCTGAATCCATATAAAATAGTTGTTTTTCATGCTCATGTTCTCCAGTTCATCATCCCCATGTCCACCTTTTCTGTCAAGACTATAGTCCATGTTTTTGCACCCTGTGTCAATTAGTCATGGTCATTGTCTTCCGTCAGACGGCGTCATCCTAAGACATCACACAGCGCTATCTGACGTGAGAAGATGGTATACAGTAAAACACAATTTCCACTGGCGTCTGAAGGATGCCACAACAGACCCAAAGGCCCCTCTCATCCTTCAGTGAGTAGATGAAATGAGGATGAGAGTGACGGTGAGGAGAGGAGGATTAAAAGGGAGGTGATGAGAGCACAGGTGATGGATGGGAAAGAGATTAAAGGACAAGTGAGAAGATTAGGAAAGGTAAGGAAAGGAGGAGTTACCAGAGGAAAGAAGTAGAGAAATTAAGTGTGAATGGAGGAGAAAAACAATGCAGTTGCATACTTCCCAGGCTGCATTAGGCTTTTTCTCTTTATTTCCCTTCCTAAACGTTACAGCATGGAACATTTAGACCACTGCAGATTTCCTGAGGTCCACTAGACTTCCTTGGGGTCCACAGGATTCTATAGGGGTCTTCCTGAGGTCCACTAGTCTTCCTTGGGGTCCACAGGAGTCTACACGGGTCTTCCTGAGGCCTGCTAGTCTTTTTTGTGGTCAACATTAGTCTACATGGGTCTTCCTGAGGTATGCTAGTCTTCCTTAGGGTCCACGGGAGTCTACATGTGTCTTCCTGAGGTCCACTAGTCTTCATGGGGTCTTCTCCTTTAATTAACACACATCTCAACAAAACACTATGATTAGTATGATATGCTGATGAATAGTGAAGGGATCTCTAGTCCACAGTATCCAGCCTTCCTTCCTGTTGGTCGTATGATAACGTTTTTCTTCTCTTGTTTACTGCTGATATGAAGAGAGAATAAGGCGTATGAGTTGTGTCCAATTGTCCTAGCACTAGCACTTCTGTCAGCATGCAACCAAAACTCCCTTCCCTCAGCTAAAGAGGAGTTCTGGGCAGAGGAAGAAATCCTTCCGCAGGGGTGTCGTTTGGGCTCCAAGGACCTCTGGCACTGTAGAAATCCTTCCACAGGGGTGTCGGTTGGGCTCCAAGGTCCTCTGGCACTGCAGCGTTCTTTCTATTGCTCCAGGACCTAAAGTCTATTGCTCCAGGACCTCGAGACTGACCTTACGCTTCCAATGGTAAGTTGACTCCATATGGAGAAGCAAGGCATTCCCAACTCATCAAAAAAAGGATAATGTATATATGTTGCTTAGTAACCAGCTCAGGAGATCTACAGATTGCTCAGCAATTCAGAAGTGTTTTGCAACAATAACAGTACTACACTGTAGTACCTGTACAAGGATGGAGAGAAAAAAAGCTAGAAGCAGAGAATAGATTTCTATAATGTGTCTGGGAAATGCAAGATCAACTGGAAGTATGTGATGAATATCATGTCATTAAGAAGAGGGGAAGAGTGCACAATCGTTTATAGACCGTGATATGTACTGATTTGCATCAGTACACAGGACTAGAGGTCAACAATACTGAAGGTTAAAGTTCAATCAGAATTCTTCCAAGAACTGACAACTGCTAATTTCCCTCACCTGAAAGTAGCAGCGGAGTAAGACGCATGGCGTATGATTGGAATATAGATTTGATTGTATGATTTCAATGTTACCATTCAAGTAACGCATTCATGAGCAAACAACATTATTATTGCCTTTTGGTCCTCTGGTTTAGTTGTACATTTGTGGCATACATCTTCCAAGTTGAATGTATTATAAAGCTTAAAAAATGCTCCATGTAGCTGTTACAATTGCATCATATGTACAGTTGAAGTCGGAAGTTTACATACACTTGAAAAACTTGTTTTTCAACCACTCCACAAATTTCTTGTTAACAAACTTTAGTTTTGGCAAGTCCGCTAGGACATCTACTTTGTGCATGACACAAGTCATTTTTCCAACAATTGTTTACAGACAAATTACTTAACTTATAATTCATTGTATCACAATTCTAGCGGGTCAGAAGTTTACATACACTAAGTTGACTGTGCCTTTAAACAGCTTGCTTGGAAAATTCCAGAAAATTCCATCATGGCTTTAGAAGCTTCTGATAGGCTAACTGACATCATTTGAGTCAATTGGGTGTGTACCTGTGGATGTATTTCAAGGCCTACCTTCAAACTCAGTGCCTCGTTGCTTGACATCATGGGAAAATCTAAAGAAATCAGCCAACAAAATTGTAGACCTCTACAAGTCTAGTTCATCCTTGGGAGCAATTTCCAAATGACTGAAGGTACCACGTTCATCTGTACAAACAATAGCACACAAGTACAAACACCATGGGACCACTCAGCTGTCATACCGCTCAGGAAGAAGACGTGTTCTGTCTCCTAGATATGAACCTACTTTGGTGCGAAAAGTGCAAATCAATCCCAGAACATCAAATGACCTTGTGAAGATGCTGGAGGAAACAGGTACACAAGTATCTATATCCACAGTAAACGAGCCCTATATCGACATAACCTGAAAGGTCACTCAGCAAGGAACAAACCACTGCTCCAAAACAGCCATAAAAAAGCCAGACTACGGTTTGCAACTGGACATTGGGACAAAGACCGTGCTTTTTGGAGAAATGTCCTCTGGTCTGATGAAACAAAAATTCAACTGTAAGGTCATAATGACCCTTGTCGTGTTTGGAGGAAAAAGGGGGAGGCTTGAAAGCTGAAGAACACCATCCCAACTGTGAAGCATGGGGGTGGCAGCATCATGTTGTGGGGGTGCTTTGCTGCAGGAGGGACTGGTGCACTTCACAAAATAGATGGCTTCATGAGGAGGACAATTATGTGGATATATTGAAGCAACATCTCAAGACATCAGTTAAAGCTTGGTCGCAAATGGGTCTTCCAAATGGACAATGACTCCAAGCATACTTCCAAAGTTGTGGCAAAATGACTTAAGGACAACAAAGTCAAGGTATTGGAGTGGCCATCACAAAGCCCTGACCTCAATCCTACAGAAAATTTGTGGCAGAACTGAAAAAGCGTGTGCGAGCAAGGAGGCCTAGAAACCTAACTTAGTTACACCAGCTCTGTCAGGCGGAATGGGCAAAAAATTCACCCAACGTATTGTGGAAAGCTTGTGGAAGGCTACCTGAAATGTTTGACCCAAGTTAAAGAATTTAAAGGCAATGCTATCAAATACTAATTGAGTGTATGTAAACTTTTGACCCACTGGGAATGTAACGAAATAAATAATAGCTGAAATAAATAATTCTCTCCACTATTATTCTGAAATTTCACATTCTTAAAATGATCCCAACTGACCTAAAACAGGGAATTTGTACTTGGATTAAATGTCAGGAATTGTGAAAAACTGAGTTGAAATGTATTTGGCTAAGGTGTATGTAAACTTCCGACTTCAACTGTAGATTATGTTTTGTCCCCAGAGTCTGTATTCTTACAGAGAGGTCTTATATATTATGATCATACTGCCAGCAATTCATATTTTAAAATATGTTTCTCACAGCAAACTATACAACAAATACTCTTCCTATTAATTTATTGTACTGCCTCGAATAATACATTGAAACCTAATGAAAACCGTCAAGAATGAATAACACACAATATGAGATAAATATAAAGGTCAACATTATAGCAAATAATTGTGGATGACAATATTGCTTTGACACTTCTACCTCAGATGTATGGTAAGTAATGCTTGCATTGTGTTCAAATCACATTTGACTGTATAAAATTTGTCAGTGTTGTCGTGACAACCCATTATTCCAACTTAAAATCATAAAATGGCTTCTACATACAGATTGGCTTTAATAAATGGCACAGCAATTAAATAATTAAATACTAAACAGAACTAGTGGTTAATAAATATTTGCCATTGTGATTTACAGTAGTGCTTTACAGTTGTGCCAAGGCAATGTCTTGCAGCACCATCTAGCGTCTAACAAACCAAACTACTAGTCAATCGATTTTCAGTTTGAAAATGGATATGATTGAAGTATTGACAAGAGCCAAACTTGTAAAGGAATTGTGATGTTAATTTCTGATTAACAAAGAATATCTAGTTAAACCTTTATCTTCCTCTTACAAGGGAAGAATCCTCTCCAGAGCTCAAAAACTTTTAGATACTTGACAGTATACTATAGCCTAGTCTGTGCTTGAGAAAGTGCTCTATTCAATCAGAACCGCTTTAGTGACATCAGCATTGTGGTTGTTTTGGTGGTGTCAGATGAGGAACTGCTGTTAGAGCTGTCAAATCCACAAGTGGCTCCAGGCATTATACCTAAAGTGGACATTGCCATTGGCTTCACAGAGTCACATTAACAGAAATCCCATGCAGCCTTGTACCAAGTTGGAACACTGGAATGTGAGAAGGAATCTACACATCAATTAGGCTGATAGAAATCCTCTTTATATAGTTTAATTATTTTTCAATTTGAGCGTAATTATTTATTTACATTTACATTTAAGTCATTTAGCAGACGCTCTTATCCAGAGCGACTTACAAATTGGATATATAGGCTACACTTTCTCGCTCTAAACTTCCAAAGCGAGTGGGGACAGATGTGGCTTCTTGACAATGATTGCAAGAGCAGCTACTCACCGATTTCACGGCTCCAACGCAGTTCCACCTCTGACAGCAAAAACATTCGTTATTCGTGTGTCTGCTATCACAGTTTAACACTCGATCGGATTGAATCTAGGCCTTAGCATGGAGTTTGTACTTTTGGGACAATTCCATTAGTTCCATTGTACCAGGCAGACCAAATCAGTTGCTGGTCAAGTATTTCAAAGAATAGCATCTGAACATGCCATAGTGATTAAAGTACAGTATAGCGCTGTACATTATATTTGTCCACTTTACTGTAAATCATTGCCCTACAGAGTTAACAAGTTGGGGGAGAATCGTGGTCCCAGTAGTCCATCCTCAAGACTCATGTCACTACCAGGGAGAGGCTTGGAGAGCAAGTTGTTGGGAAGGGCCTCTTCCCGGAATGACCTATCCTGCCCACTCAGGCTGGGGTGATGGTGAGACAGCATGGGACAGGATAGATCCACCAAACGGGCTGGGCTGCAGCTCACCATGGACGGGACGGTGAAGCTGTCGACACTGGGACAGTACTCTTCTACATGGCGATAGGTGGGTTTGTTGACGCAGTGTTCATGGTGGTGAAAGGAGAACAGCATCTCTTCCTGAGGCTCCTGCTTTATCGCAGGAGGGGGGCTCAGGGGTTTGGCCAGGGGGGAGGTGGCTGTGGGGTACATGGTCGGGGCAGGAGGGGGCAGTGGCTGGGCCTGGGGATGGCCGTCACAGCCCAGTAGACACACTGGGGCATGCGACACGAGCATGCGCTCCAGCTTCTCTCTCTCCTCCTGGAGCCTCTCAACCTGGGTCTTCAAGCAGGCCTGCTCTCTCTCCAGTTCATCAGTCTCCTTATAGGACAGACAACAGAGTTCATAGTTCATAACCATCAACATCCATCTATACTTACAAAACCGTAGGTAGGTAGAGCTACAGTATTGACTGACTGGTCATTCTCTCTGTTTGGACTCACTCCTTGCAGTTGGTCGGTCAGCTCCTTCCTGTGGTTGCGACACTTGGCAGCAGCCAGCTTGTTCCTTTCTCTCCTCAACCTTCTCCTCTCCTCTTCAGCTGGGTTCAACTGTTGATGGAAAACAGTGAGAAACAGTGAGAAACAGCATTCGGCTGGATATGTCATTCATTTGAATAAAAACAGTCAACTCTAACATGAGAGATACTATAGACCAGTGGTTCCCAAACCTTTTCATTCGGGGGCCCCCCTTCCAGCATCTATTTCTATAGGCACAAGCACTGTTCATGACACAAACTGTTCACACTCCTTGTTGGTGGAGAGAATTTTGCTGGTTGTAAGCTTATTTCCTGCAAATCTACACATTTTGCCATGCCTAATGTGTATGCATGTGATATTTCAGTGGAAAAAAATGTACAACAATATATATGGGTTAAAAACCTAAATAAAAAAACATTAGCTGACATGCGCTAGTTGATATGGTCATTTCTGACAAATGGCTTACTAAAGTTCACAATGACTGACATGACAAGAGGAACTGATGATGCACTACCCAATTTAGAAATTGCACCATGTACATTCTAATATTATAACATCCCAAAAAAGTTTCAAGCTCTACTGAGTTGGGAACCACTGCTATAGGCTACTTACAGAAATAAAATATATTGCAGTATGAATACATTGATATTTTGATCTACTGTGAAAAACTGTATATTGCAATAACAGTATTTTATCATTATTATATCCACAATACTAACAACATATCCATATCCCTTAGTCAAAGCCTCTCGGTCTTCCTGTACAGTGTCTTTGCTTACTGTTACCTGATCACTACGCCTGCTCCTTCCATGCATGTTGCCCACTGTCCGTATTACCCCGAGCCTTGTGTGGCTCCCAGGCCCCAGGCTACTGCTGATGTCCAGGGGCTGGTAGGGGTGAGAGGGTAGGCAGTGGCCAGGCTTGGAGGCTAGAATGGCTGGCTGGATCATCCACTGCAGCTCTTGGCTGGACGTGATGGCATTGATGGTGGGGATGAAGGAACTGCTGGGTAGCTGCATTTTGACAGGATACTGGCGAGGGAGAGAAAAATAACAATTGAAACACAGTAGGATACATGAGCTTTTGCATTATAAAGTGGTAGGCTATGGCTGCTTCAGTTTTAGCTTGTTTCCAAGTAGTACTACTCAATAATGAAATAGTTGCCTCAGCCTATTTACCTTGCCTACACTTCATTTCCATTTTATCATAATTAACCAACCAATCAATATAGCCTATATATGGTATTTTTTTCACAAAGTATGCTATTTGAAGCAAACGTGTAATTTTAATTTATGTAGAATAGGCATACGAATACCTGTTGGGATTTTGAGGATGCCCAACTATTGATGGCGACGGAGGAGAGCTCGAGCTGACTCCTTTTCCCGCCACGGAGAGTGGTCTCGTGGTCCGCGGAGTGGTTCAGATGCATGGTCCGTGTGTTCCGCGAGCCAACAAACACTCAGAATGCCTTGGACAAAACTCTAATTATTTAGTCGCCGTTTACCAGTACCAATTAAATAGTTCATTTGTCAATAGAAAGACTGTATTTTATGAAGTGATGCTGTTGAAATCTATCGTTCTGCCTGGACGAGCACATCATCGTCCAGGCGCACGGGGAGACGGCGGTAGCTGCGACTGTGAAGACTGAAACTTATTTATAGCCAAATGGGATACATTCTAGATCCGGTACCTCGGTGATAATACAATGTCTGAAAAAATCTTTAACACATCATGGAAATTGCAAATATGGTCAACTGATTCCATGTATGCCATGTGGTGATTTTAAAAAGGTCTTGCTGACGCAGGCATCCAAAAAAAGGACAATTGCCGTCAGAGCTGAAGTGTGTGGGTCGCTACCACGGTTTAATTGACGTCACATACAATAGTGTTTCCGTCCAGCGCTGCAGAGATGAGAGCTGTAGGCTTAGCTTCTTCGGGCTTCAGATAAAACAACATGTCGCTCAGGAAACAGGAAACCGCGAATGAATTGTGAAATCAGAGTAAAAGATCTGGACAGAAGCAAGCGGATGTAAGCAGAGGTTGGATGTTGTTATTGCCATATAACTGCTGTATTTAAGCACACATATTTTATTTATTCTCTCTAGGACTTTTTCAGCTGGACCTCAAGGCAGTCTTCTTTTATATGTCCGTCTCCCTCATTATGTAAAGTGGATGAGCTTTAATTTACAGCAGTCTTTTGTTCTCTCCCTTCGGCATTTAGCCTCCCCTCACAACAGACTGAGATTGTCTGCATTGTGTTGTCCAGAGGAACAGTAGATAAGAAACCTAATTAAATATTGATTGATAGAAGAGTGTTGAAAAAAAGTGGAATATAAAAACTATATAAAAATTGAAGTCAGAATTTCTCTGTAAAGGAGAAAAGTGATTCCCCCTGTGTGTGTTTGTGTGTGTGTGTTTAGCCTTTCTCTTTCTGACCACAATTACACCTATTGGGATGGTGTGTGTATGCATTCATTCTGAGCTCACCAGACCCTCTGCTCAACTCTGGGCTTTATGTGTGATTAACATGCTCCTCTTTTCAGAGTGGACAATGGCAGGGCACAGGGTATATCTGTGGAGGGTCTTAAACTCTGGCTGCTGTTCCTGTATTTAAGGAGAACATGGTGTTCCCACAGCACACCGTGTCTCACATTATTAATAGGCCACAACATATGTTTTTATCATTGGAGACCTAAATCCCTCGCTGCCAACTTGGCATCTGCATTTATACAATGCATTTGGAAAGTATTCAGACCCCTTGACGTTTTCCATATTTTGTTACATTACAGCCTTATTCTAAAATTGATTCAAATGTTTTTTTGTCCTCATCAATCTCCACATGATGAGAGAAAAAAACTGCAATTTGTTTTAATTTTGGAAAATGTGTTAAAAATAAAAAACTGAAATGTTACTGAGGAGTGGCTTCTGTCTGGCCACTCTACCATAAAGGCCTGATTGGTGAAGTACTGCAGAGATGGTTGTCCTTCTGGAAGATTCTCCCATCTCCACAAAGGAACGCTGGAGCTCTGTCAGTGACAATTGGGTTCTTGTTCACATCCCTGAACAAGGCCCTTCTCCCCCGAGTGCTCATCTTGGCTGGGCGGACGGCTCTATGAAGTCCTTGGTGGTTATAAACTTCTTCCATTTCAGAATGATGGAGGCCACTGTGTTCTTGGGGATCTTCAATGATGCAGACATTTTTTGGTATCATTCCCCAGATCTGTGCCTCAACACGATCCTGTCTCGGAGCTCTACAGACAATTGCTTTGACCTCATGGATTGGATTTTGCTCTGACATGCACTGTCAACTGTGGGAACTCACATAGACAGGTGTGTGCCTTTCCAAATAATGTCCAATCAATTGAATTTACCACATGTGGACTCCAATCAAGTTGTAGAAACATCTCAAGGATGATGAATGAAAACAGGATGCACCTGAACTCAATTTCGTGTTATGCAAAGGGTCTGAATACTTATGTAAATAAGGTATTTCTATTTTTTATTTTTAATACATTTGCAAAAATGTCTAAAAGCCTGGGGTATTGTGTGTAGATTGATGAGGAAAAAATGTATTTAATACATTTTAGAATAAGGCTGTAACGTAACAACATGTGGAAAATGTCAAGGGGTCTGAATACTTTCCGAATGGACTGTATATATAGTTGAACTGTGAGAGATAGGCATAGCTGAACCCACATCATGTGCATACAGTGTGAGGTAACTGAGGTAGGTTACATATCTTGTATTGATTCACCTCACATCTGCTGTTGTTACATAAATGCAATCTTGACTGTGTCTAATAGTGTTTGTAGTAAAACTTGTGTGAAGACTGGGTTTTTTGCTTTGAAAAGGGAATGTGATAATTGCTTTTTAGATTGAAGTGCATTTTACTACAGTTCTGTTATTGTTGGCAATTCATTCCACTTCGGCTGTTTTCCATAACCATCTTGCCAATTCTTTTATTTTTTCTCAGAGGAAAGCAGATATATTTTCAGTGTTGCCCAGAAGGTGGAATTAAACCACTTTGACTCTCATCAGCTACAAGTTCGAAGCCTGCACCCCAGACCACTGCAACTCATCCGGGTAGAATTAAGAGAGCATCTGGCTCTAATATTCAACATCAATTTGACATATGTTTTTACATTTATGTAGTTCAATTATTTTATTTACAATTATTTGGTGATTAGGAAAGCACATTTAAATTCCATATGCGTATTCACAGCAGGAAAAAAGGTGTAGGGTTGTAGAGAATCAAAGGACCATGAATATAATATAATAAGAAACCTTAGGTACTGGCTTAAGGCCGGTAGCAACCACTACAGAATGTCCGGTCAGAACAAGGATGAGGCAGATGTCCAAGTTAAGGGGAGTTTAATGGAAGATGTCCACACTCACACATCACACACACATTTGACCACTCATGGTTCAGATATCTGAAAATCATGTCCAGTAATAACTGACATTAACTATGTGGTCGTTTAGATGCATGCACAATTAAACATCAGACATACAGGGATTCAGTCCACGAGAGGAAAAGTTCAGCAGGAGGGAAAACTGTGGAAGTGCTCATTAGGATTGGGAAAGCACGTTTCTGACCACACAGCATGTTGGGGTCATAGACCAACTGAAACTGAAGTCCCGGGAATCAAGGCTGCTGATAGGCTGAATGAGATGTAGTGCTAAGTAATTGGTGTGACCTTGACCAATAAGACACTAACAAAAGTGGGGTTCCTCTGAATAGGAGACGAACCTGCTCGACTAGAACAAGCATAAAGGATGGCTAGAATCAACTGACTGAAGCTGGACCCATTAACAGGTAAGATGTTTGTTTTCAATCAAAACTAACATTTGGAGTTGGGAATGTAGCACTGCAAAGCATCCTGGGACATATGCAAATTATTATATCCATGAGATTTAAACTTGAATTCCCCTTAACAATTATTTCAGTTGGCCTTTATACAGTCCATTTGCAAAGTATTCAGACCCCTTGACTTTTTCCCCTTGACATTCTGTTACATTACAGCCTTATTCTAAAGTTGATTAACACTCCTCATCCAACCTGACAGAGCTTGAGAGGGTCTATAAGCTTGTTCCAAGCTTGTAGCGTCATTCCCAAGAAGACTCGAGACTGTAACTGCTGGTAAAGGTGCTTCAACAAAGTACTGAGTAAAAGGACTGAATGCTTATGTAAATGTGATATTTCAGTTTTTATTTGCAATACATTTCCCAAAATGAAAAATGTACTGTTTTTGCTTTCTCATATTATACTATTGTGTGGAGATTGATGAGGAAAAAAACAATTACATTTTAGAATAAGGTTGTAACGTAACAAAATGTGGAAAAAGTAAAGGGTTCTGAATACTTTCCGAATGCACTGTATATCCCTGGCCTATTACATCATTTATGCAGTAGCATACAATACATTATGCCAATTTTGTGACTTACCATTGTTGTGCTGTGCTCACTTGAACAGGAAGGTGGCGCGGCGGTCCTTCTTGTGGGCAAACGTTGTCATCAAATTCTGTCATTCTCTGGATTTATGGTGCTTTCAAGACAACTTGGAACTCGGGGAAAAACGAGGTCGAATCATAATGTCAGTCATCTTCAGGTCGGAACGTCTGAGCTCTAGAAGGAGGCCCGAGTTCCCGACTTGAAATTCCAAGTTGGATTACCGTTCAAAACATATTTTCCCATTCGGAGCTCAGTTCCCAGTTGTCTTTTTTCCCCCATTTTTTTGTTCACCTTTATTTAACCAGGTAGGCAAGTTGAGAACAAGTTCTCATTTACAATTGCAACCTGGCCAGGATAAAGCAAAGCAGTTTGACACATACAACGACACAGAGTTACACATGGAGTAAAACAAACATACAGCCAATAATACAGTACAAACAAGTTATATACAATGTGGGCAAATGAGGTGAGATAAGGGAGGTCAAGGCAAAAAAAAGGCCATGGTGGCAAAGTAAATACAATATAGCAAGTAAAACACTGGAATGGTAGATTTGCAATGGAAGAATGTGCAAAGTAGAAATAAAAATAATGGGGTGCAAAGGAGCAAAATAAATACATTAATTAAATTACAGTAGGGAAAGAGGTAGTTGTTTGGGCTAAAATATAGGTGGGCTATGTACAGGTGCAGTAATCTGTGAGCTGCTCTGACAGTTGGTGCTTAAAGCTAGTGAGGGAGATACAGTGCCTTGCGAAAGTATTCGGCCCCCTTGACGTTTGCGACCTTTTGCCACATTTCAGGCTTCAAACATAAAGATATATGAGACTGAGACTATCACAGTGCAGGTGCATTTATACGGAGACTTGATTACACACAGGTGGATTGTATTTATCATCATTAGTCATTTAGGTCAACATTGGATCATTCAGAGATCCTCACTGAACTTCTGGAGAGAGTTTGCTGCATTGAAAGTAAAGGGGCTGAATAATTTTGCACGCCCAATTTTTCAGTTTTTGATTTGTTAAAAAAGTTTGAAATATCCAATAAATGTCGTTCCACTTCATGATTGTGTCCCACTTGTTGTTGATTCTTCACAAAAAAAATACAGTTTTATATCTTTGTTTGAAGCCTGAAATGTGGCAAAAGGTTGCAAAGTTCAAGGGGGCTCCACGCAAGATCTCACCCCGTGGGGTCAAAATGATCACAAGAACGGTGAGCAAAAATCTCAGAACCACACGGGGGGACCTAGTGAATGACCTGCAGAGACCTGGGACTAAAGTAACAAAGCCTACCATCAGCAAGGGCATTGAAGATGAAACGTGGCTAGGTCTTTCAGCATGACAATGATCCCAAACACACCGCCCAGGCAACAAAGGGGTGGCTTCGTAAAAAGCATTTCAAGGTCCTGGAGTGGCCTAGCCAGTCTCCAGGTCTCAACCCAATAGAACATCTTTGGAGGGAGTTGAAAGTCCGTGTTGCCCAGCAACAGCCCCAAAACATCACTGCTATAGAGGAGATCTGCATGGAGGAATGTGCCAAAATACCAGCAACCGTGTGTGAAAACCTTCTGAAGACTTACAGAAAACGTTTGACCTCTGTCATTGCCAACAAAGGGTATGTAACAAAGTATTGAGATAAACTTGAGTTATTGACCAAATAATTATAATGATTTTTTTTTCTCATTTTGTCTGTCATAGTTGAAGTGTACCTATGATGAAAATTACAGGCCTCTCTCATCTTTTTAAGTGAGAGAACTTGCACAATTGGTGGCTGACTAAATACTTTTTTTGCCCCACTGTATGACACTAAAACACCTGAATGAATTCAACACAACCAAAAACTCATGAGCCCTGGTGGTATAGGTGACCTGAAGAAGTGATACTCTAACATCAGGTGTGCTTTGTATTTTTTTGTACTGTTGGATGAGCTGACCTCTATCAAGACACTTATGTGGATTGGATTCCCACTGCGAAGATGAGAAATGCGGCTGCAGCATCAGTTCTCTTCTACTATTTCATAATTTTCCGGATATTAAAGGAGACATCCCTCAGTTAAACAAAATGGTTACCAGTAAAAGCATTATTTTATGAACAATTATTTCATTAATAGATACAAATATTCAAATTGCATGTGTTCATCCAAATCACTTAAACACTTAGTTTTGCTGGAAAACAAACAGCTAACACTTGATTCAGGAATAAAGCACTACAAAACATGCTAGGAAATATGCAAACTATTATGTCCATGAAATTCAACCTTGAATTCCACTGAAAAAATCTCCATCTTGCACTGTAATTTTTTAAATGAAATAGTCATGCTGAAAGTTCTCACATCAATTTGTTACATTTGTTTGTGTGCAACTACAAACGGTAGGACACAAGGATAGCTTGGTTAAAATGACTACTGAATACTTCTTTGTATATGCTAATGGTGAAATATTCTGGATCAATGAAGTAGAAAAGGGGTAGTATGCCACATGTGGCAAACGGTTGCTGAGTAACCATGTTATTGGCATGCTGGCTGAGTTGCCAAGCGACCAACAGACAGCTTGCAGATGTAAGTCAGCTGTTACATCAGAGGCAGATTTATGAAACAATAGGGTATGCTATGGTGAGGCAGGAAACGGATAAGGGCTCTAAATATAGTCCCTCGAGAGGCACTATTGGTCTGAGAGGCACCGGAAGAAACGGTGTATTGTAATAACGTAGCACAGTTACTATATAATGGCTTGCACTAGATCTCATGCAGCATTTTCCCAAAATGTTATGGAACACTTATGTAGAACAAACATGCCTCCGCTCTATTCATGACATTTCTATCTGCAATGTTCCACAATGTTTGCCTAATGAACATGGCCCAGGTGAACACTCTGGCTCCCACAATTACTCACTATCATTTCCTCAGTCTTTTCCTACTCCTCTTTCTGCTTTTTGTCTGCGTTTTGTCCAACTCCTACTCACACTTCCACTCCTCCTACTCCCCCTGCTGACGTCACAGAGCACATAACACAGGAATCTATAGCTCAGCTCCATTTCATATGAATTATCCAAACAGGAGCACAGACACTGACACAGATATAGACGCACACACACACACACACACACACACACACACACACACACACACACACACACACACACACACACACACACACACACACACACACACACACACACACACACACACACACACACACACACACACACACACACACAATGTAGAGAATAACAAGCTTCCTTTCTAAATTATAACATAATCTTATTTTAAAGATGCAATATGCAGAAATCAATACGCCATTTCATGTTTGCTAACATTCTAATAGTTTGCCTAATTTCAGTTCATGTGACAAAACAAACAATACTGTAGAGAATTATTGTACCATTTAAACATCTGTGTAATACAAAGATTGTATTTTCAGTTGTTTGAAGCTGGTGTACAAAAGCAAAAGAAGAAAAAACTGAACTAAAAGAGGAATTTCACCCATCAGGAATCTGGAATTATTTTTATCCTGTCTGAGGCATTTCCAGGTCAGTAAGATGTGTTTCACACATAATTGCCCAGGAGTAAGAAAAGTACGGGCTTTGCTCGTTGAATGATACTCTATGGTGGCTTCTGGTGTATTGATGGGGAGAGGATGGGGGGGCTTTTTTTTAAACGTCAGAGGACATTAACAACACAATCCTTTGGGAAAACTGAAAGAACTGAC
Organism: Oncorhynchus masou masou; assembly: GCF_036934945.1. Lineage (NCBI taxonomy): Eukaryota > Metazoa > Chordata > Actinopteri > Salmoniformes > Salmonidae > Oncorhynchus > Oncorhynchus masou. The sequence continues at coordinate 34,632,647 of NC_088227.1, read as the reverse complement.
CAGACCACAATCGCTTCAAGTGATTCCTCTCATCAACATGAATTTGACAATGGAGCATTTATTTTGTTGCTACATGGTGACATTCAACCATACATGTTTCAACCAGAATATAGCGAAGATTAATCGAAACAAAGAGTTGGATTTAGCTAGAAGCTCAGCTTCTACAGCCGATGCCAGCACCAAGGGTGTAGATGACAAATATGGTGCCAAGATAAATAAGTTAATTTTTCCTGCAAACTACATAGCAAGCTAGCTAAGTTTATCTACTGAATCCCATAATGTGTATTGCTGGCTAACATACAGTGGGGGGAAATCAAATTATTTTGTTTGATAACTTAGGTACCTAGTCTAGCTAACTAAGTTAGCTAAACAACTACAGGTATCCATATCCCACTACTGCCTTGCTTCTGAAACTAAGCATGGTCAGTCCTGGTCAGTCCTTGGATGGGAGACCACATGCTGCTGGAAGTGGTGTTGGAGGGCCAGTAGGAGGCACCCTTTCCTCTGGTCTAAAAAAATATCCCAATTCCCTGACATTGCCCTGTGTAGGTTGCTGTTATTGGATGGGATGTTAAACAGGTGTCCTGACTTTCTGTTGTCACTAAAAGATCCCATGACACTTATCGTAAGAGTAGGGTTGTTATCCCTGGTGTCCTGGCTAAATTCCCAATCTGGCTCTCATACCATCATGGTCACCTAATCATTCTCAGCTCACAATTGGTTCATTCATCCTCTGTAACTATTCCCATGGTTGTTGCTGTAAATTAGAATGTGTTCTCAGTCAACTTACCTGGTAAAATAAGGGATACATAAAAAACCTATGACTAAAAATAGAAGAATTCTTACAATCGGAGATCTATTGTATCTTGATTGTAAAACCTCTTCTCTTTTAAGGCAACTTAACAACAAGCTATGACATTATAACCAGCGACCTAAAGCGAGGTTTACAAGCAAACGTTAGCACATGACTAGAGTTGGCTAGCCAGTTAGCTTGGCACCTGCTGACTTGTTACTATGTGCCAGGCCTCATGTTTGTAACTTTTTAGCAAACGTGTAACATCCACAATTGTAAAGAGTTTTACTTGCTAACTATGTAACATAATTGACGAGGGATGACATTTGTTATGATTATGACTGTGGATGCATTTCAAAATCACACAACTAATTTCCCCCCAACATCAGACACCACCTAACTTCGGACACTCTAGCAGTTTGAGGATTAAATCACCTCGAGCTCAACATTTAAATGGACTGGAAAAGAACGGTAAATTTTGCGACTAAAAGACACCCTTCAGGCTAGGTGACCACCGATTTTCATTGCAATTTATGTAAGTTAAATTAGCTATTGAGAGTTTTCAAAAAAGTAATACATTTTGTGGGTCACGCTGTATAATGTAAAATTTGACTGCGTGACAGACCTCAGATCATTTAATATACAACTTTTTACCTCTGAAATATAGTTAACCGATTCCAGGCAAGTATTTTTTTTTAACCGGAAGGCTAGCCAAATAGTCAACTATCTAGTAAACACTTCGGATTAGAGAAAATTGAAACAAAATTAAACAGATATATCTTGTAACAAAATAGTAAGGTGGCCAATAACTGTCTGTTAATACGGGCCGTATTATCAAAAAGCTGATAGTAGTAGTATTTCCACTGAAACATGCTAATTGCTAATCTGTTAGCTAACATTTTTACGACACCAATAATCACAAAAGATTGATGGCTTGATCACAAGATAACACTGATTGAAAGTAATATGTTTCTTAAAAGCTGTTGAATATGGTGATAATACTGGGTGCTTACTCTAGGCATGACACAGGATTCAAAACAAATGTAAATAACAAGTATAGGCTATCCTCAAGCTAGCTAAGTTTACTAGCTAACAGTGAGGAGAAACAATAATACAACAATTTAACTCTTGTAAATCTCTAAAACTGATGAGCTGGTTTTACTATGAAAAACAATATTTGCCAAAGCATGCCTGTAAGACATGGCTGTAGCTAGATACTGTCTGCCTATCTACCTAGGTACATTTGAATGGTCTGGTCACTATTTAAAGGTTGAGGGTTATACCATATTTATTTCTATTACTCGAAATGTAATTTCTGTGCCTGTCCACATGTATGCATGTGTAACCGATGTGAAATGGCTAGCTTGTTAGCTGTGGTGCGCACTAATAGTGTTTCAATTGGTGACGTCACTCGCGTTGAGACCTTGAAGTAGTGGTTCCCTTTGCTCTGCAAGGGCCGCGGCTTTTGTGGAGCGATGGGTGACGATGCTTCGAGGGTGACTGTTGACGTGTGCAGAGCGTCCCTTTTTTGCGCCCAAGTCGGGGCGAGGGGACGGACGTAAAGTCTATACTGTTACACATGTTCAACTAGTCTACGCTAACGTTAAATTGGAAATGAATCTGAAGGTTCGGAACGTTACATATTCTATCCCAAAAAAAGAGCCAATTATACAGATTATTCAGGGGTGACCAACCGGCTCGATTCGGTTTTACGTAGCAACACGCTACAGCATGGTATATCATACATTGCATTTGATGAACAATGGGAAAGTAATTCTGCTTTGAAAGTTGATTAACTTGTTACCTCACTTTTGAGAAAATGGCCTTTGAATGTTTTAGTACCAACTGGAGAGCTCTTCTTTGTCTACACCCATTCTGCATCTTAAACATCCTAGAAGCTTTAGCCCCACCCGTAACCGTTGATTTGAGCGTTCCGTACTAACAGCAGCAGTCAAGCACCCAAGCTAACTGGCTAACTTGCTAGCTACTTCCATACACAAATGAGAGAACAGTTCACTGAACATTACACGCTCTAGCAGAGCTGGTGAAGCTGTTTTTATGTTATCCAGAGCTTTTGTGACCTCAACTTGTTGGTGACTGCAACTGTGCTGTCAGATTGATCTTTCAAAAATTCAGAGCGTTTCGATCTCGGAGCTTTCAGAGCGCACATTGGATGCTCTGGCGGATGAGTAGGTTGATCCAAGCGTTCAGACCTCACAATGGCAGTCAAGCACCCAAGATAACTAGCTAACAAGGTCAGCTTGCTAGTTACTTCCAGACACAAATGAGAGAACAACCCACTCTGACCATTTTACTCGCTCTAGCAGAGCTGGATAGGCTGTTTTCATGTTATCCAGAGCATTGGTAACTGTACCTGTGCTTCTGGCAACAATTGAATTATGCTTTTGCTGGTGTTTACTGACACCGGCCATATTCAGCAGGTGATGAACGTTCGGAAATTAATCAGATATTCTGCGCTCTAACACACTCAGAAGAGAGTGCTCTGAAATTGGAGTAGATTAATTTACGAATGCACCCGAAATGGTTACTTTTATAGTGGAGTATTTTGTTAAGACATGTAGCTAGGTAAACAATGAGCCATAATCCTAACTCGTGATGTTACCACCCTGCCTGAATCTGCAGGTAGGTAACCAACCAGGTTCAATGTTAACTAGCTAATATTAGGCTACAACTAGCCAAGCAAATTACTCTGAGATACTAATAATAAGATCATACACGCAGCGTTAGCTAGTGTGCCAGCCAGCTAACATTAGCTAGCTAGCTAACAGTACACTTTAACTTGAAATGAAAATTACTTTGGCAAAATTAGAAACTTCTAATATCTGTAAATGTAGCTAGCTAGACTATCTTACCCGCATACTTCATGGTTGGATGCTTCTCCCTGTCACGGATACCATGGTTGCCCTTAGTCTGAAGGTGTAATCCAGACACAGGTGTTTTCTCCATCTCCTTAGCTATCATACTCAGTCCTCCAGAAAGTGGAGAGCAACACTTATATACAGTTGAAGTCGGAAGTTTACATACAGCATAGCCAAATACATTTAAACTCAGTTTTTCACAATTCCTGACATTTAATCCTAGTAAATAACCTCTGTTTTAGGTCAGTTAGGATCACCACTTTATTTTAAGAATGTGAAAAGTCAGAATAATGGTAGAGAGAATTATTTCTTTCAGCATTTATTCATTTCATCACATTCCCAGTGGGTCAGAAGTTTACATACACTCAATTAGTATATGGTAGCATTGCCTTTAAAATTGTTTAACTTGGGTCAAACGTTTCGGGTAGCCTTCCACAAGCTTCCCACAATAAGTTGGGTGAATTTTGGCCCATTCCTCCTGACAGAGCTGGTGTAACTGAGTCAGGCTTATAGGCCTCCTTGCTCGCACACGCTTTTTCAGTTCTGCCAACAAATGTTCTACAGGATTGAGATCAGGGCTTTGTGATGGCCACTAGAATACCTTGCCATTTATCCACAACTTTGGAAGTATGCTTGGGGTCGTTGTCCATTTGGAAGACCCATTTGCAACCAAGTTTTAACTTCCTGACTGATGTCTTGAGATGTTGCTTCAATATATCCACAAAATTGTCCTCCTCATGAAGCCATCTATTTTGTGAAGTGCACCAGTCCCTCCTGCAGCAAAGCACCCCCACAACATGATGCTGTCACCCCCATGCTTCACGGTTGGGATGGTGTTCTTCGGCTTGCATGCCCCCCCTTTTTCCTCCAAACATACCAATGGTCATTATGGCCAAACAGTTCTATTTTTGTTTCATCAGACCAACGGACATTTCTCCAAAAAGTACGAACTTTGTCCCAATGTGCAGTTGCATACCGTAGTCTGTCTTTTTTTAATGGTGGTTTTGGAGCAGTGGCCTCTTCTTTGTTGAGCGGCCTTTCAGGTTATGTCAATATAGGACTAGTTTTACTGTGCATATAGATACAGAGGTCGTTTGCTGTTGTCATGGGATTGATTTGCACTTTTCGCACCAAAGTATGTTCATCTCTCTGAGACAGAACGCGTCTCTTGCCTGAGTGGTTTGACGGCTGTGTGGTCCCATGGTGTTTATACTTGAGTACTATTGTTTGTACAGATGAATGTGGTACCTTCAGGCGTTTGGAAATTGCTCCCAAGGATCAACAAGGCTTGTGGAGGTCGACAATTTTTTTTCTGAGGTCTTGGCTGATTTCTTTTGATTTTCCCATGATGTCAAGCAAAGAGGCACTGAGTTTGAAGGTAGGCCTTGAAATACATCCACAGGTACACCACCAATTGACTAAAATGATGTCAATTAGCCAATCAGAAGCTTCTAAAGCCATGACATAATTTTCTGGAAGTTTCCAACCTGTTTAAAGGCACAGTCAACTTAGTTAATATAAACTTCTGACCCACTGGAATTGTGATAGAGTGAAATATATGTGAAATAATCTGCCTGTAAAAAATTATTGGAAAAATGACTTGTGTCATGCACAAAGTAGATGTCCTAACCAACTTGCCAAAACTATGGATTGTTAACAAGAAATGTGTGGAGTGGTTGAAAAACAAGTTTTATTGACTCCAAACTAAGTGTATGTAAACTTCCAACTTCAACTGTATATTACATTTGAGTTGTTCAGTTCCACTAGACCCGAGGGTAATGAAAGTGTGGAAAAGTGTGTGTATAGGTGAAAACAAGATCGTGGGAGATTATCAGTGGTCTTGTATGTCTTCCATTTCCTAATAATTGCTCCCACAGTTGATTTCTTCAAACCAAGCTGCTTACCTATTGCAGATTCAGTCTTCCCATCCTGGTACAGGTCTACAATTTTGTTTCTGCTGTCCTTTGGCAGCTCTTTGGTCTTGGCCATAGTGGAGTTTGGAGTGTGACTGTTTGAGGTTGTGGACAGGTGTCTTTTATACTGATAACAAGTTCAAACCGGTGCCATTAATACAGGTAACGAGTGGAGGACAGAGGAGCCTCTTAAAGAGGAAGTTACAGGTCTGTGAGAGCCAGAAATCTTGCTTGTTTGTAGGTGACCAAATACTTATTTTCCACCATAATTTGCAATTAATTTCATAAAAAATCCTACAATGTGATTTTCTGGATTTTTTTTCTCATTTTGTCTGTCATAGTTGAAGTGTACATATGATGAAAATTACAGACCTCTCTCATCTTTTTAAGTGGGAGAACTTGCACAATTGGTGGCTGACTAAATACTTTTTTTGCCCCACTGTAGAAAGATTACATCTATTGTTGGGCTGAAACAACCAATAGTTAAGACAGCAGGTTGTCCTATCCCATTGAGGCCTGTGTCCTATGCTGTCATGTCCATACATTTTCTCAACACATGATCATTGGGTCAGTGCCACGAGAGTGTTTTTGGACAATATGTTCTCCTCCAGTCTAGATGGACATCATATTGTACAATTTGTGTCTCACCTATTTGCTGGCCTAAATTAGATGGTTGCATTAAAGACAATGTCATTTTTATTGATCTGTTTGTCAGGATCAGCAGCGAAGGCCTAGGCTATTCTGTTATTTGTTGTATTAAAGAAGATTCTGCTAATGTCTCCAGGCATACAAAGTGTATTAGAATTGCCTGAAATTGAATTATTAAAGGCCACATTTTTCCCATGCAAAGAAAAGACAAGAAAGGTCTCTGATATAGCCTATAGGCCTATGCCACTATGCGCTCAGCCATGCACAGTGATTAGATTGAGTTACTATATTTTGACTATCCACTCTACTCATCACTTTAGGAGTAGTTGGCTTAAATTAGTCTGCAAATGCGATGAAAGATGCATGCAATGCTATATTATTTTTATGAACATTATTATGAGAAAGACGCATGCTGGATAGACTACACTCTATCTAGCTAATGTTGGCAACTTAGTCTTGTTAACACCTGGTTACCATAACAACTCAACTAAACTGGAAATCAGACAAACCAGTGATGAAAAGATCGGCACTGACAGCTGTCTGGGTTCAGATTTTGACGGGCAAAAAGGTTTATTCGCTTTTCTGGCAGTTCTTGAGTCTTATCTCCTTGGTGTCTGTCAAAATATATATTTTCCCGTTGTCTTTCCTGCCTTGCTAGAGCAGCCAAATTACAGCACATAAATTGACCACATTTATACCTGCAAATGTGTTACATTATAGCCATGGTATAAAACACAGGAGGTTGTTGGCACCTTAATTGGGGAGAACGGGATTGTTCTAATGACTGGAGCAGAATTGGTGGTATGGTATCAAATACATCAAACACATGATTTCCAGGTGTCTGATACCATTCAACTCGGGGCTCTATGCGTTCTCTATGGGAAATAATGCAACTCCGTGGAAGGTTAGTGGTTCAACTCCGCTAGGGTGTGTGAAACACACCTTCCACATTGTTCAGTATTTTCCATAGAATGTATAACCCCTCGTTGATTATCCCTTACATTTCTGCATAACAACACGCTGTAACCCACAAGCCTTCATGGTTTTTGAGATATGTGTAGGCTGTGGGCTTTGCCCCAGGCACTCCTTAGCCACACCCATAGTCACTTCCTGGTTTGAGTGGGTGTGTCGGGAAGGGGGAATCCATGTTGTGGAGGCCAGGGGTGTATTTATTATGTCTTGAAACGGAAACCGTTTACCGTTTAAGAACCGAGCGGACACAAAACGCTTGAATACTAAACTGTTCATAGCTTAAAAGTCATTTTCTCACTATATACTGTACAAGTGAGCTCATCTATCGTTCTCAAAGAATTGTTTAAGGGATGTTGAATTGATTTTCAAGTGAAGCTTCCTCTGTAGGGTGTTGGATAGATTTTAGATTTTTGGATTTCCTACTGAATTATAGGACAAATACATTGTTGCTAAACTAAAATTGCATTTTATTTTTTATTCCGTCTGCGCTTATTAATTGGAGGTTGATGTGGTGGAATTGTGCTTTGATTCTGTATGCCAGCTGATTAATTTGTGAATGCACATTAATTACATGACATTCGTAGACTCTCTTTTGTTCTGTTAGCGGCGTTGGTTTTTAATACGCATTCTATAAGATATTATGGAAATGCATTTATTGTCAATGCTCTGATATACAGCTGGTTTTCAGGGTTATAGATGTGGGAGTCAAGAGACACTTCCATACCAGCCTGTAGCAGTGATGTTGCAATGTAACATACAGTTTGACCAGCAGGTGGCAATGTACACATACTGCTTGTTGTTCAGCAGCCAGCTAAATCCTGTTCTCACATTCAGCCTGTCTGGAGTCTGCTGTCAGCAATGAAACAGATTTTATTTGTGTTGTACTGCCAAAGAGAAAATACTTAATTGGCCATTTTATGATTTGATTTAATGTCTTACATATTAATGAATTGGCGGGAGTAATTCATGGTACTGTAACTGATGAACACAGACATTTACATTTTAGTCATTTATGCAGAGCGACTTACAGTTTGCACATTCATCTTCAGATAGCTAGGTGGGACAAGCACATGTCACAGTCATAGTAAGTACATTTTCCCCCAGTAAAGTAGCTATCAGCAAAATCAGTGACAGTATTGGGGAAAAAGTAAAGTGTAAAAAACAAAACAAATGTACACACAGACACAGCTACACACCGAGACAACATAGATTAGTGTTTTCTTTTGTGGATTGAGAGTGCTGTATCAAACAGGTGAGACTGGAATTTTCCATCCGGGGAAAATACAAGTTACAAGTTTTATTTGCTGACAAATGGCAGTCGTTCAACACTCTCAGTAGAGGGCTGTTTGAAACTGGGTGCCCGCCCATAGAACATCAACAAAACTGTACCTGTACACAGCCAATCTGTAAATAGCACACCCGACTACCTCATCCCCATATTATTACTTACCCTCTTGCTCTTTTGCACCCCAGTATCTCTACTTGCACATCATCTGCACATCTATCACTCCAGTATTAATGCTAAATTGTAATTATTTCTGCCTCTATGGCCTATTTATTGCCTACCTCTCTACTCCTCTCCATTTACACACACTGTACATAGATCTTTCTATCAATCTTTTCCTTTCTGTTATTGACTTTGTCTGTTTATGTGCAACTCTGTGTTGTTGATTTTGTCGCACTGCTATGCTTTATCTTGGCCAGTTGTAAATGAGAACTTGTTCTCAACTGGCCTACCTGGTTAAATAAAGGTGAAATCAAATAAAAATAAAAAACAGCTGCTGTATACCACCAGGCTATTCAATCTCTGCCCTGGAGGGTGGCGCTGCTGGTTTGATTATGTCTCTTTTACCAGGAAATAACTAAGACCTGGGACTCTCTGGTCAATCAATGACATTACAATAACTGATTAATTACCTACCAGGTATTACATAAATACAGTAGGTATTTGGCCCTCAAGGGCCTGAAATTACATAAAAGCCCTGCTCTACTGTATAGTGTAAGTGTCTGATCAATCATAGGTCTATCAGCTGAGCCCCGAGAGGCAGTGAGAGCCTGCTGTCAAATGATCAGCTCCTACAGCTTCTGTTGTAACCAACGGCTGGGAACCTGGGGTATCAGCCCTGTGTTGATCAGAACAACACAGCTAAACAGCAGGCACTCAGGCATACTGCACCGGAGACTGACACAAACAGATGTGTTCTCTGCAGGAGAGCCATTCACACGCACGCATACGCTAAATGACCCTCATAGAAAACCTTCCAGGTCTTGGTGGTCAAGTGCTATGGGCCCCTACGCCCTCTGGTGGCCGGAGAGGCCACCAAGTCCGGGTACGTCAAGGCATATGTCGCAGTCAGTGACCCAATGACTCTTTACGTTTCAGAGTGAGAGAGACACACAGAGTAGATGTCTCTATCTCTCAGACAGGCAGGGGAGTTAAGGCAGCAGTGATATGAGTAGTGCAGCTGCAGTTCTGCTTCAGCCACCACAGGTCATGGCAATGCTTTGATATAGCAGATGTGTGGTCCATCTAGGGGCTCTCAAGACTTCTGGTCATATTAACTAGTGTCCTTCTCAATCAGCTGGTTTGATATGGCTGGCTGCAACTCCATTTGATGGATAGATCCCAACTAACTTGCGCCAACATACCAAAGATCTTAATTTGACCACTCTGCAATGCAGGACATTTAAAACGTGTAGTGTATTTGAGGTTTAAAAAGGCTTCTGACATTTGTAATTTCCACTTTGACATTTCAGACTTTATTTCCCCGTATGAAAGATGTATCAACCCCTACAACAATGTCCATTAATTATAATCCACATTTCCCGTTGCTGCAGGATTATTGTCCAGCAGTAGCAAACTGGCTCAAATTAAGATCCTACATCTGTAGGTGAGAGGATGGTTCAAATGTACCAAAAAAACAAACAAGCCGTCTTCTGCTTCACAGACAGCACCAAACAAGCCGTCTTCTGCTTCACAGACAGCACCAAACAAGCTGTCTTCTGCTTCACAGACAGCACCAAACAAGCCGTCTTCTGCTTCACAGACAGCACCAAACAAGCTGTCTTCTGCTTCACAGACAGCACCAAACAAGCCGTCTTCTGCTTCACGGACAGCACCAAACAAGCCGTCTTCTTCACAGACAGCACCAAACAAGCCATCTTCTGCTTCACAGACAGCACCAAACAAGCTGTCTTCTGCTTCACAGACAGCACCAAACAAGCCGTCTTCTGCTTCACAGACAGCACCAAACAAGCCGTCGTCTGCTTCACAGACAGCACCAAACAAGCCGTCTTCTGCTTCACGGACAGCACCAAACAAGCCGTCTTCTTCACAGACAGCACCAAACAAGCCATCTTCTGCTTCACAGACAGCACCAAACAAGCTGTCTTCTGCTTCACAGACAGCACCAAACAAGCTGTCTTCTGCTTCACAGACAGCACCAAACAAGCCGTCTTCTGCTTCACAGACAGCACCAAACAAGCCGCCTTCTGCTTCACAGACAGCACCAAACAAGCCGTCTTCTGCTTCACAGACAGCACCAAACAAGCTGTCTTCTGCTTCACAGACAGCACCAAACAAGCCGTCTTCTGCTTCACAGACAGCACCAAACAAGCCGCCTTCTGCTTCACAGACAGCACCAAACAAGCCGTCTTCTGCTTCACAGACAGCACCAAACAAGCCATCTTCTGCTTCACAGACAGCACCAAACAAGCCGTCTTCTGCTTCACAGACAGCACCAAACAAGCCGTCTTCTGCTTCACGGACAGCACCAAACAAGCCGTCTTCTGCTTCACAGACAGCACCAAACAAGCCACCTTCTGCTTCACAGACAGCACCAAACAAGCCGTCTTCTGCTTCACAGACAGCACCAAACAAGCTGTCTTCTGCTTCACAGACAGCACCAAACAAGCCGTCTTCTGCTTCACAGACAGCACCAAACAAGCCGTCTTCTGCTTCACAGACAGCACCAAACAAGCCGTCTTCTGCTTCACAGACAGCACCAAACAAGCCGTCTTCTGCTTCACGGACAGCACCAAACAAGCCGTCTTCTTCACAGACAACACCAAACAAGCCATCTTCTGCTTCACAGACAGCACCAAACAAGCTGTCTTCTGCTTCACAGACAGCACCAAACAAGCCGTCTTCTGCTTCACAGACAGCACCAAACAAGCCGCCTTCTGCTTCACAGACAGCACCAAACAAGCCGTCTTCTGCTTCACAGACAGCACCAAACAAGCCATCTTCTGCTTCACAGACAGCACCAAACAAGCCGTCTTCTGCTTCACAGACAGCACCAAACAAGCCGTCTTCTGCTTCACGGACAGCACCAAACAAGCCGTCTTCTGCTTCACAGACAGCACCAAACAAGCCACCTTCTGCTTCACAGACAGCACCAAACAAGCCGTCTTCTGCTTCACAGACAGCACCAAACAAGCCGTCTTCTGCTTCACAGACAGCACCAAACAAGCCGTCTTCTGCTTCACAGACAGCACCAAACAAGCCGTCTTCTGCTTCACAGACAGCACCAAACAAGCCACCTTCTGCTTCACAGACAGCACCAAACAAGCCGTCTTCTGCTTCACAGACAGCACCAAACAAGCCATCTTCTGCTTCACAGACAGCACCAAACAAGCCATCTTCTGCTTCACAGACAGCACCAAACAAGCTGTCTTCTGCTTCACGGACAGCACCAAACAAGTCGTCTTCTTCACAGACAGCACCAAACAAGCTGTCTTCTGCTTCACAGACAGCACCAAACAAGCTGTCTTCTGCTTCACGGACAGCACCAAACAAGCTGTCTTCTGCTTCACGGACAGCACCAAACAAGCCGTCTTCTGCTTCACAGACAGCACCAAACCAACTGCCTCCTCTTTCATGGACAGCACCAAACAAGACGACTCCTGCTTCACGGACAGAACCAAACAAGCCTCCTTCTGCTTCCTTGACAGCATCAAACACACCGCCTCCTGCTTCACGAACAGCATACCACCTTGGATAAAATATAATTAGATGGAATCAGATGATAAGACTGATACAGCAAACTACAGAGAAGTTCTCTGTGGTAGCCAACTTTTCTTAAGGAAAATCCTTTTTATTAGCAGAAAAGGACCTTGCTAATGGATTACTTCCCAAAGGTGATAGAAAGCCAGACTTCATGAGTCCTTGTTCCCAGGGAAATGGACTCGTTTTTGAAATGCAGGCTCTTTAATGAGGAGTGATTTGAACGTCAGCAGATACCACTGAGGGGCCTAAACAATGACACAGCCGCCCCGAGTGCCCCGACGCTTTTACCCCTCATAAAGGGTAAGGCAGACAGATTAAAGACATCAAATACATCTTTGATAAAGGTTTTACCAGCCTGCTGAAGCAATGGAAAATAGATCAAAGGGACGACAGGTTTGTGCTGCTTCCTGGACTGGCCTGTCTCCTTTCCCTCCAGTAGACATGTCTATTCATCTCTACGGCTCGGCACTATCCGCTTGAACATATCTCACAGTCTCACAGCCTGAGCATAATTTGGGCTGGTGAGTGCCAGTTCTTACAGAAAGCTGGGGGACATACTGACTGGACAGGGAGTGAACTTTCTGTTTTGGTTCATTAGTTTTAATCTTGAGGGGGGTTATAAGAGTGTCGGCTTTGGGCTTTGGGCCACCCACCATGGAGTCATATTTTTCAGGTCTGACTCAGCTCTTGATGTCTAAATCAGTTTAATTAGGGTACTAATTGGGAGGACTTTCAGAGCACCCTCTCCTCTCCGAAGATTTCTCACAGCTCCTGTCTTGGTAGAGTACCTTGAGTCAATACCCAAAACTCACTTTGATGGGAGTGGGGAAGAGGCAAAACATACATTTTTACCAAGTGCAGATGATATCATATGATCAATAGCAGTTTTTTGGATGGACTGCAGAGAGACTGTGGACAGCTCCTTGCCATAGGGATTTTGGCTCCTCTCAGCTCTTTCGTTCCTCCATTCCGACATCCCTGTCTTGTTAATTCCACACCAGAGGTAGAAAGCGATTCATGCCGCATTCCAGACAGCTGCAGCGGTTCTCTTCCTCGTTGCCTGGGGCTATGTTGAAGTGAGAATCCTAGCTTTTCCAGCATATCTCGATGGTACCGTTCCGTCAACTATCTCTGTCAGAAAGCCCTCATTTGACACCCCATTCATCTCCACTGCAGTATGTGTAAGGGAGAAAGTAGGCGAAAATCACTGGTATAAACACAACACTTATGGAGAGCATTAGAACTTGTGAGTCTCTCCCTGCCCATGAGCCCAGAATGCTACATTACTCATTGGCATTAGAATGCCAGTAATTACCCAGAGTTGTTCAGGGAGCTAATGTCTTAAACAGCCTAGGCTCAGGACAGGGGCCTGAGACACACGTGCTTTGAAAAAGGGGCCCAGTACGGTTAGGCCTTGATAGTGCCGTTTTTTTCACCCTCTCACTTTTTTTCCATATGGGCACGGAGAGACGCCAGAGAAAGATGACGATGTGTCAAAAACAACCAGTGCATATCATGTGAGATTCACCCTTCCACAAGAGGGGGAGTAAGTCTCTCACCTCTATGGAACATGACAACAGGAAAGTGTCTGATCTTGCGATAGTGCCGACACCTCCTCCTTGTCCATAGCATTTGTGTTCAGCCACAGCTTGAAAAAGGAGCTGTTGGTGTCATATGAAAGGGCGGACTTGACATGTAATTGACATGTTGTTCCTCTTATACTGTCTTTGCTTTCAGAGTTTTCTTTCATATGTACATCCATATGTTTCATCATCACTGGCAGCCGCCTCCCTGTATTGGTTCAGTGTGTTGAACTGGAAAGCCATAATGGAATTGCCAGGTACAACTCATTAGGTAATCACCATTAGTTTCCCCCATTAAGAACCCATCTGCAATGGGCATCGATTAGAGGATGTGTTGGGGCGTATACTCTCACACTGGCAGGATGAAACGTAGTACAGAAAGATTGTCTAGCAAGAGAGACAAATGTGTTTGAGGTTCAAATGTTTTTCAGTTGTCTACCCTATCAACGGGAACCAGTGGGGATCCATCTCTCAGTCATTAAAAAACACTATTTTGTCCAGATTAAAATCGATGATCCGTTGCTTGAAAAACATCCTTTATTTTGTCACCTTGGGTAACTGTAGACTCGACAGCTCACCACAAATGGGGTGTTATACTGTCATTATTTGTGCGGAACAACACACCGTCTGGATAACAGCTCAGCCAGAGGAATAACTACTGCCATATGATGCATGCTGGGCAGTAGTACACTTCCAAAATGCACTTTAAACACATTTTTACTCATATCTCATTGCTGCCTGGTCTCAGTCCGGGTTGCCCGTACACATCTGTTGTCTTATGAGATTTCCCCCCTTTATTCATGAATAATTCTCTACACGATTAGTATAAGGGTATAGTAATTTGTAGCATGACAACAGCATGCAAATTGGACTGATAATTTAGAAGCCGCAGTCGAGTGTTACACTGTCGATGTGGTCAAAATGGATGTAGCCAGAGGTTGATTGTGAGAAATGCTGTTGGATTGGACACATTCGAATGCGGATATATACATACATCCGATATGTTAACCTACAGCACACAAAGAGCATGCCAACAACAGTACACCATGTAACAGCGAGTCCCTAGCAGCCGGTCCACCAGCAGTACACCATGTAACAGCAAGTCCCTAGCTGCCGGTCCACCAGCAGTACACCATGTAACAACAAGTCCCTAGCAGCCGGTCCACCAGCAGTACACCATGTAACAGCAAGTCCCTAACAGCCAGTCCACTAGCAGTACACCATGTAACAACAAGTCCGTAGCAGCCGGTACACCAGCAGTACACCATGTAACAACAAGTCCGTAGCAGCCGGTACACCAGCAGTACACCATGTAACAACAAGTCCCTAACAGCCGGTCCACCAGCAGTCCACCAGCAGTACACCATGTAACAGCAAGTCCCTAACAGCCGGTCCACCAGCACTACACCATGTAACAGCAAGTCCCTAACAGCCGGTCCACCAGCAGTACACCATGTAACAACAAGTCCCTAGCAGCCGGTCCACCAGCAGTACACCATGTAACAACAAGTCCCTAGCAGCCGGTCCACCAGCAGTACACCATGTAACAACAAGTCCCTAACAGCCGGTCCATCAGCAGTACACCATGTAACAACAAGTCCCTAGCAGCCGGTCCACCAGCAGTACACCATGTAACAACAAGTCCCTAGCAGCCGGTCCACCAGCAGTCCACCAGCAGTACACCATGTAACAGCAAGTCCCTAACAGCCGGTCCACCAGCACTACACCATGTAACAACAAGTCCCTAGCAGCCGGTCCACCAGCAGTACACCATGTAACAGCAAGTCCCTAACAGCCGGTCCACCAGCAGTACACCATGTAACAGCAAGTCCCTAACAGCCGGTCCACCAGCACTACACCATGTAACAGCAAGTCCCTAACAGCCGGTCCACCAGCAGTACACCATGTAACAGCAAGTCCCTAACAGCCGGTCCATCAGCAGTACACCATGTAACAGCAAGTCCCTAACAGCCGGTCCACCAGCAGTACACCATGTAACAGCAAGTCCCTAACAGTCGGTCCACCAGCACTACACCATGTAACAGCAAGTCCCTAACAGCCGGTCCACCAGCAGTACACCATGTAACAGCAAGTCCCTAACAGCCGGTCCACCAGCAGTACACCATGTAACAGCAAGTCCCTAACAGCCGGTCCACCAGCACTACACCATGTAACAGCAAGTCCCTAACAGCCGGTCCACCAGCAGTACACCATGTAACAGCAAGTCCATAACAGCCGGTCCACCAGCAGTACACCATGTAACAGCAAGTCCCTAACAGCCGGTCCACCAGCACTACACCATGTAACAGCAAGTCCCTAACAGCCGGTCCACCAGCAGTACACCATGTAACAGCAAGTCCCTAACAGCCGGTCCATCAGCAGTACACCATGTAACAGCAAGTCCCTAACAGCCGGTCCACCAGCAGTACACCATGTAACAGCAAGTCCCTAACAGTCGGTCCACCAGCACTACACCATGTAACAGCAAGTCCCTAACAGCCGGTCCACCAGCAGTACACCATGTAACAGCAAGTCCCTAACAGCCGGTCCACCAGCAGTACACCATGTAACAGCAAGTCCCTAACAGCCGGTCCACCAGCACTACACCATGTAACAGCAAGTCCCTAACAGCCGGTCCACCAGCAGTACACCATGTAACAGCAAGTCCATAACAGCCGGTCCACCAGCAGTACACCATGTAACAGCAAGTCCCTAACAGCCGGTCCACCAGCACTACACCATGTAACAGCAAGTCCCTAACAGCCGGTCCACCAGCAGTGCACCAGCTCACGTGGTCTTTGAATAGTGCAAGAGTACATTTCAGCCAGTCTCCCTGTTGAATAAAGAGTGTTCTGTGGCTGTGCCCCTGCCTGTCCCTGTACACAGAATGCTGCAGATAAGCAGGCAGTGTGGGCAGGCAGAGCAGGCAGAGCTCAGCAGGGCCGTGACTGTGAATCCTAATGTGCCTCAGTATATATCACTGCCTTGCTCTGGCGCTGCCTTGCCTGGGCTGACTGACAGGGAAAAGGAGAATTACCCATCCTAATCCCCCTGTCCCCATCCCCCCCTGTCTTCGTCTCATCCATCCGCTTCAGTGCCCCGGACTGGATTTGGCAACGAAGGGGGGGGGGGAGCTTGGAGATGTCCCTACACCGTTACTGTAGTTACTGTGGGCTGTTAGCCCTAGCCAACATTCTTTTGATTAACTGGGGAACCACTTGTTTCGATGGGAAATGCCAACCGGGGCTCCTCGTTCCATCAACATACGGTATGTGTACAGTGTGGCAGGCAGGTGGGCGTGCAGCGCTCCAATGCTATGCCGCCGTGCTCCCTAAGCTCAAACAGTTTCCCCAGCCTAATAGGATGGTGGGAAGTGATGAAGTGACTTCCTTTACAATAACTATTTGTCTTACTGTACGCCACACAATATGGAACTATCTAGATGCTTTTGCTATAGGGGCTTGCTATCTATCATACAGTAGACACAGCTCTGGAACACAGTAGAAGCTTCCGCAGCTAAAATCAGGCTTTATGTTGGTTCTACAGCAGCAGTGTGATGGGACGAGTAAATACAACCCACGGAGAGCTGATAGGAAGTTCCTCCTCTGCAGAGACTCTCATGGAAACTGTCCGTCGTTTCCTCCTTTAGTTTTCAACTACTCAGATGTTTTCACCTTCTTTTGCAGTGAAAATATTCTGTTTGGGTAATTATTATCCCACTGTGATGTTTATGCCTTGCTGGCAGGAGGAAAACGTCCTAATCCACAGAATAGTTTCTCTATGCCCATAATAGTTCCTCTATGCCCATAATAGTTTCTCTATGCCCATAATAGTTTCTCTACACCCATTTCTACTTCAGAAGACCGCAGGATTGAATTAGTTGGGGTTTTATCACCTCAAAAAGTTTTTGTTGTCTTGTCAAGGCATGAGAGAAAAGACACTTGGTCAAGTCTGTTTGGGGTTCACGCAGTTCTCACGGAGGTAACAAAGTCTCTGCTGTCAACAGAGATCACAAACCGCACAGACAGAATACGTCAGGGATTAAATCATGTCTAGAGTCAGGTCGAGACACTCTACTTTAGGTCATGAAGATTTGTATAAGGGTTTTGCTGCTTAACTTGGATCTATATTTAGACAGTGGATCTGGGATCTACTCTATATTTCGTCTATATTTAGAATGTATATTTAGACAGACTAGATGCACTCTTTGGGTTGCTGTTCGTGGTCCTGAAATGCACTCTTGAACATAGGACTGAAATGCTCTCTTGTTCATGGGCCTTGAATACCTTCTAGTCCATAGACCTGGAATGCCCTCTTGCAGCTGTGTCACTAAACTTTAGCTGTTACTAATATGAACTGACTGCCATATCATAGGATACAGTATGCTCTTTTCGCAAAACATCACATATACAGTAGAGGGGGTGAAAGAGGAAATAACTGTTCATTTTTACATTATCACCTTAGGTAGTCCTAGGTCTTCTTAAACATATTTAGTGCTTCAGTTTCTTCTACACGTTCACAATAAAATAGAACCCCCGTCACATTGGAAAAGGGTGGTATTAGCTAAGACTCTTACTGTTTCGCTCCCGGACCATAACAATGGGCCTCAGACTAATAAGCACTGTGGATAGATGATGCTAATGATATCTGCCAGCACTTCATTCCCCTGTATGGCTGGCTAATCCAAACACACAGTCAGCTCTGCGAGGCAGTCATTGTGGAACAAGCTGTCTCGGCTTAAGACTCTCGTCCTCCATCGAAACCTGTTCTAAATTATTATATTTATATGACGGGATAATAGAATGGAATGCAGTGGGAATAGAATACATTTATGCTCAAAAAGATCGTGGCCAAGCAGCCAATTTGGGGCTAGAGTTAAAGGCTTCACCACCTACAAAATCCCAATTCAACCCCTGAATACTGATTTTTACCTTAATGGTGTGAGCTAGCTAGCA
>NC_088227.1:33828896-33908896 GCF_036934945.1 Oncorhynchus masou masou | reverse complement strand
GAGCCCCTAACCGACAGTGCAGTTAAAAAAATATGGATAAGAATAAGAGATAAAAGCAACAAGTAATTAAAGAGGAGCAGTAAAAAAAAAATATACAGTGCCTTGCGAAAGTATTCGGCCCCCTTGAACTTTGCGACCTTTTGCCACATTTCAGGCTTCAAATATAAAGATATAAAACTGTATTTTTTTGTGAAGAATCAACAACAAGTGGGACACAATCATGAAGTGGAATGACATTTATTGGATATTTCAAACTTTTTTAACAAATCAAAAACTGAAAAATTGGGCGTGCAAAATTATTCAGCCCCCTTAAGTTAATACTTTGTAGCGCCACCTTTTGCTGCGATTACAGCTGTAAGTCGCTTGGGCTATGTCTCTATCAGTTTTGCACATCGAGAGACTGAAATTTTTCCCATTCCTCCTTGCAAAACAGCTCGAGCTCAGTGAGGTTGGATGGAGAGCATTTGTGAACAGCAGTTTTCAGTTCTTTCCACAGATTCTCGATTGGATTCAGGTCTGGACTTTGTCTTGGCCATTCTAACACCTGCATATGTTTATTTTTGAACCATTCCATTGTAGATTTTGCCTAATGTTTTGGATCATTGTCTTGTTGGAAGACAAATCTCCGTCCCAATCTCAGGTCTTTTGCAGACTCCATCAGGTTTTCTTCCAGAATGGTCCTGTATTTGGCTTAGTTCAATTTTGGTTTCATCTGACCAGGGCACCTTCTTCCACATGTTTGGTGTGTCTCCCAGGTGGCTTGTGGCAAACTTTAAACAACACTTTTTATGGATATCTTTAAGAAAAGGCTTTCTTCTTGCCACTCTTCCATAAAGGCCAGATTTGTGCAATATACGACTGATTGTTGTCCTATGGACAGAGTCTCCCACCTCAGCTGTAGATCTCTGCAGTTCATCCAGAGTGATCATGGGCCTCTTGGCTGCATCTCTGATCAGTCTTCTCCTTGTATGAGCTGAAAGTTTAGAGGGACGGCCAGGTCTTGGTAGATTTGCAGTGGTCTGATACTCCTTCCATTTCAATATTATCGCTTGCACAGTGCTCCTTGGGATGTTTAATGGTAATTAATTGATGCTCCATATACTAAGGAGATAATGGGAGTCCAGCTAAGAATTGGTCCCTAATGCCCCTGTTTCCTACTAGGACGTACAACATCAGCAACCTGATGGACGACCTGAAGGTCCTTTACAGAACAGCCGGGGCAGATGGCAAAGGCATCACCTTTATCTTCACAGACAACGAGATCAAAGATGAGGCCTTCCTGGAGTACCTCAATAACGTGCTCTCATCTGGGGAGGTGATCCATTTAAAAAAAAAAATTTTGTTGCAATTTCTTAGGGGGTAGATCAGCTTTAATAGTACAGATAGATTGTAGCTTCCATCAATGTAATTGTCTGCATCATTTCCAATCCCCCATATATTTTTGGGTAAATATATACAGTATTCATACAATACCAGTCAAATGTTTGGACACACCTACTCATTCCAGGGTTGTTCTTTATTTTAATATTTTCTACATTGCAGAATAATAGTGAAGACGTCAAAGCTATGAAATAACACATATGGAATCATGTAGTAACCAAAAAAGTGTTAAACAAATCAAAATATGTTTTATATTTGAGATTCTTCAAAGTAGCCACCCTTTGCCTTGATGACAGTTTTCACCTGAAATACATTTCAATTAACCGGTGTGCCCTGTTAAAAGTTAATTTGTGTAATTTCTTTCCTTCTTAATGTATTTGGGACAATCAGTTGTGTTGTGACAAGGTAGGGGTGGTATACAGAAGATAGCCTTATTTGCTAAAAGACCAAGTCCATATAATGGCAAGAACAGCTCAAATAAGCAAAGAGAAACAACCGTCCATCATTACTTTAAGACGTCAAGGTCAGTCAATCCGG
The DNA here is from genome assembly GCF_036934945.1 of Oncorhynchus masou masou. Lineage (NCBI taxonomy): Eukaryota > Metazoa > Chordata > Actinopteri > Salmoniformes > Salmonidae > Oncorhynchus > Oncorhynchus masou. Next base: position 33,906,979 of record NC_088227.1, on the reverse strand, counting down.
AAATTTTCAAGAACTTTGAAAGAATCATGTAGTAACCAAAAAAGTGTTAAACAAATCAAACTATATTTTATATTTGAGATTCTTCAAAGTAGCCACCCTTTGCCTTGATGACAGCTTTGCACACTCTTGGCATTCTCTCAACCAGCTTCATGAGGTAGTCACCTGGAATCAATCAATCACATTTATTTATAAAGCCCTTCTTACATCAGCTGGTGTCACAAAGTGCTGTACAGAAACCCAGCCGAAAATCCCAAACAGCAAGCAATGCAGGTGTAGAAGCACAAGCATTGATTTTCAATTAACAGGTGTGCCTTGTTAATGTGAGAGAAAAGAGAGAAAAGACATGGAAGGTCAGTCAATCCGGAAAATTTCAAAACATTTTAAGTTTCTTCAAGTGCAGTCGCAAAAAACATCAAGCGCTATGATGAAACTGTCTTTCATGAGGATAGCCACAGGAAAGGAAGAACCAGAGTTACCTCCGCTGCAGAGGATACGTTTATTAGAGTTAATTGCCTCAGAAATTGCAGCCCAAATAAATGCTTCACAGAGCTCAAGTAACTTGACACAACTCAACATCAACTGTTCAAATCAAATTTATTTATATAGCCCTTCGTACATCAGCTGATATCTCAAAGTGCTGTACAGAAACCCAGCCTAAACCCCCAAACAGCAAGCAATGCAGGTGTAGAAGCACGGTGGCTAGGAAAAACTCCCTAGAAAGGCCAAAACATAGGAAGAAACCTAGAGAGGAACCAGGCTATGTGGGGTGGCCAGTCCTCTTCTGGCTGTGCCGGGTTGAGATTATAACAGAACATGGCCAAGATGTTCAAATGTTCATAAATGACCAGCATGGTCCAATAATAAAAGGCAGAACAGTTGAAACTGGAGCAGCAGCACGGCCAGGTGGACTGGGGACAGCAAGGAGTCATCATGTCAGGTAGTCCTGAGGCATGGTCCAAGGGCTCAGGTCCTCCGAGAGAGAGAAAGAAAGAGAGAATTAGAGAGAGCATACTTAAATACACACAGGACACCGAATAGGACAGGAGAAGTACTCCAGATATAACAAACTGACCCTAGCCCCCCGACACATAAACTACTGCAGCATAAATACTGTTCAGAGGAGACTGCATGAATCAGGCCTTCATGGTCGAATTGCTGCAAATAAACCACTACTAAAGGACACCAATAAGAAGAAGATACCAAGAAACACAAGCAATATAAACCGGTGGAAATCTGTCCTTTGGTCTGATGAGTCCAAATTGGAGACTTTTGTTTCCAACCGCTGTGACTTTGTGAGACGCTGAGTAGGTGAACAGATAATCTCCGCATGTGTAGTTCCAACCATGAAGCATGGAGGAGGTGGTGTGATGGTGTGGGTGCTTTGCTGGTGATACTGTCAGTGAATTATTTAGAATTCAAGGCAAACTTAACAAGCATGGCTACCACAACATTCTGCAGCGATATTCCATCCCATCTGGTTTGCACTTAGTGGGACTATGATTTGTTTTTCAACAGGACAATGACCCAACACACCTTCAGGCTGCGTAAGGGCTATTTGACGAAGAAGGAGAGTGATGGAGTGCTTCCATCAGATGGCTTGGCCTCGACAATCACCCGACCTCAACCAAATTGAGATGGTTTTGGATGAGTTGGACCGCAGAGTGAAGGAAAAGCAGCCAACAAGTGCTCAGCATATGTGGGAACTCCTTCAAGACTGTTGGAAAAGCATTCCACATGAAGCTGGTTGAGAGAATGCCAAGAGTGTTCAAAGCTGTCATCAAGGCAAAGGGTGGCTATATTTTGATTTGTTTAACACTTTTTTGTTTACTATATGGTTCCATATGTGTTATTTGATTGTGTTGATGTCTTCACCATTATTCTACAATATAGAAAATAGTACAAATAAGAAAAAACCCTTGGAATGAGTAGATGTTCAAACATTTGACTGGTACTGTATATATACATATATTTTTAAAACATATTTTCCTTTATTATTTTCCCCTGTGATTAAGTTACTCTAATGTTATCTAACATTATTCTAATGCTACTCTAGTAAAAGAACATTTCCAATTTGTCATTCTTAATTATTATGCTTGTTGTTTGCAGGTGTCCAACCTGTTTGCTCGTGATGAGCTGGACGAGATCACTCAGAACCTCATTGGTGTAATGAAGAAAGAGTTGCCTCGCGTCCCGCCCACCTTCGACAACCTGTACGACTACTTTATCTCCCGAGCCAGGAAGAACCTGCACGTGGTTCTTTGCTTCTCTCCGGTATAATTTAGTAATACCGGAAACATAAAAACATCACCTCCATGATTGTCACTCAAGAATTCAGGAGTTTGTTATGTAGTGTTCCATTGATAGTATTTTCCAGAGTAGTTCCATAGAGAGGTTTGCTGACATCAGCCATTGAGGGCAGAGTGAAATTACATTTGTTCATATTCATCCATCCATCCCTTTATTTCCCCTAACAGGTTGGTGAGAAGTTCCGTTCGCGCTCCCTGAAGTTCCCAGGTCTGATCTCAGGCTGTACTATGGACTGGTTCACTCCCTGGCCCAGCGAGGCTCTAGTGGCCGTGTCCCAGTACTTCCTCTCTGACTTCCACATGGTGTGCTCCCCTGAGGTCAAAGCCGCGGTGGTACAGACCATGGGCATATACCATGACAAAGTGTCCGTCACCTGCGAGAGCTACTTTGACAGGTATTGTAGTTGACTGAAGTTGGGAACTCAAATGCAAATCTAGTCTTAAATCCACATTTATATTTATAAATGACAAGAATGTACATGTCAGATAGTGTGGTTATGTCAAATAAATGGCATCAATTTTTTATACCCAAAGCCTGTCGGAATAACCAACGTGTGTGTTTTAATTTTTCCACCCCAGGTTCCGAAGAAGAACTCATGTGACCCCTAAATCCTACCTGTCTTTCATCAATGGATACAAGACGGTATACAGTGAAAATTACAACTTTATCAACACACTGGCTGAGCGCATGAATGTTGGTATGGAAATCCAATTGAGTGGCTACTAGCTGAGGCATAATAATGAACTTCGAACTAACTGCTTATTATATTGTAAAGAAAATAAATGTTGGGATTTCTTGTCAGATTGCAGTGTTGTGTAAATGCTTTGTATTGCAGGTCTGACCAAACTGTTGGAGGCTAGCGAGTCTGTGGCTCAGCTGTCCAAAGACCTGGTGGTTAAGGAGAAAGAGCTGGCTCTGGCCTCCATCAAAGCAGACAAGGTAACTGGGAAATAAAATAGAAACCATAAAAATAGAATTTCATTATATTTCTATGTAGAAATCACCCTTTCACATCCGTTCACAGAATACATGCGTGTAAAGTTTGCCTGCTGATTTGTCTTGTCTGTACAGGTGCTGGCAGAGGTGACAGTAAGCGCTGAAGCAGCCACCATCGTAAAGGGTGAGGTCCAAATTGTAAAGGACAGAGCCCTGAAGATTGTGGAGGGCATTGAGAAGGAGAAAGCCTTTGCAGAGGTCAAGCTGAAAGCAGCTAAACCGGCTTTAGAGGAGGCAGAGGCCGCTCTGAATGTGAGTCTTACTGTACATGAAAAGTTCCATTTGAAAAACCCAAAAAATATATATTTTGGGCCATTTGAAATTGTTTCTTGTCATTTTGGGTCATGTTCAGTAGGTAACAAAACAGAAGAAAAAGGACTGAAATAGGGAGGGTACTACCGCCACTTTTTTCCTTTTGCAAAATGTTTTCTGTTACATTCCCCAATGATCTCAACCCTGTTATATATTCTCTTTAGACCATTAAAGCAGCTGACGTAGCCACGGTGAGGAAGCTGGCCAAACCTCCCCACCTCATCATGAGGATCATGGACTGCTGTCTGCTGCTCTTCCAGAAGAGGCTGGACACCATCACCATGGACCCAGAGAGGCCCTGTCACAAGCCCTCCTGGGGAGAGGCACTCAAGGTCAGAAAGCCTCCATTCTAGACTCTACCAGATTCATAGATCTCTACATCTCTCTATGTATGACTCCGGTAATAATAGTAGAACAAAATAGAATAGAAGAGGCCTTGATATATTGTCCTCGGAGAAGGATATACTTTTTACACTATACACCACATCAAACAATCAGATAATCACTGACGTTACATTTACATTCCCAGTCCCGTCTCTGTATATTGAATTGATTTGTTGTAGCTAATTGTTTGGTTTGTTGTAGCTAATGTCTTGGTTTGGTTTGTTGTAGCTAATGGCTTGGTTTGGTTTGTTGTAGCTAATGGCTTGGTTTGGTTTGTTGTAGCTAATGCCCTGGTTTGGTTTGTTGTAGCTAATGCCCTGGTTTGGTATGTTGCAGCTGTCTTGCTTTGATTTGTTGTAGCTGAAGTCTAGGTTTGAATTGTTGTAGCTAATGTCTGGGTTTGGTTTGTTGTAGCTAATGTCTTGCTTTGGTCTGTTGTAGCTAATGTCTTGCTTTGGTCTGTTGTAGCTAATGTCTTGCTTTGGTCTGTTGTAGCTAATGTCTTGCTTTGTTGTAGCTAATGTCTTGCTTTGTTGTAGCTAATGTCTTGCTTTGTTGTAGCTAATGCCCTGGTTTGAATTGTTGTAGCTAATGCCCTGGTTTGGTTTGTTGTAGCTAATGCCCTGGTTTGGTTTGTTGTAGCTAATGCCCTGGTTTGGTTTGTTGTAGCTAATGCCCTGGTTTGGTTTGTTGTAGCTAATGCCCTGGTTTGGTTTGTTGTAGCTAATGCCCTGGTTTGGTTTGTTGTAGCTCATTTCTTGGTTTGATTTGTTGTAGCTCATTTCTTGGTTTGGTTTGTTGTAGCTCAATTCTTGGTTTGGTTTGTTGTAGCTCAATTCTTAGTTTGGTTTATTGTAGCTAATGTTTTGGCCAAAGCCCCCCTCCCGCTCTATGTACTTTGGCTTATGAGCTGTGTCCTTTGTTTTACTTCAATTGCCGGCCTTCTGTATTTTCTTTAAATTTGCCTTTTTAGCTGATGAGCGCCAGTGGTTTCATGGCATCACTGCAGCAGTTCCCCAAGGACAGCATCAACGAGGAGATGGTGGAGCTACTCCAGCCCTACTTCCAGATGGAGGACTACACGTTTGAGTGTGCCAAGAAAGTGTGCGGCAACGTGGCAGGCCTGCTCTCCTGGACCTCCGCCATGGCCACCTTCTTCGGCATCAACAAGGAAGTTCTGCCACTCAAGGTACGGGGAACATAAGCTGAATGATTCTACCCTCCATGAAGTAGCATGGGAGCACTATTTGTGTTTGTGTGTGTGTGTGATCCGATATATTGGGGTGTTGGGCCAGTAACCGAAATGGACCTGCTGGTTTGAATCCCCGAGCTGACAAGGTAAAAATCTGTCGTTCTGCCCCTGAGCAAGGCAGTTAACCTGCTGTTCACGGGGCACCGATGACAGATGTCGATTAAGGCAGTCCCCCACACCTTTCTAATTCAGAGGGCTTGGGTTAAATGTGGAAGACCCATTTCAGTTGAATGCATTCAGTTGTACAACTGACTAGGTATCCCCCTTTTCCTTTAGATAAGCATTGTGAACAGTAGTTTTTCTCCACGTGTGTGGACAGGCTAACTTGATTATCCAAGAGGGCAGACTGTCAATAGCCAATTCCGAGCTAGCCAGTGCTCAGTCTCAGCTGGATGAGAAACAGGCAGAGTTGGACAAAGTACAGGCCAAGTTCGATGCTGCTATGAAAGAGAAACAGGTGAGGTCCAATCCTTAAAAAATAATGTATTCTTAAAATAGGAATATTGCAAAATAAATATATAGATAGAATAGCAGAATAAGATGTAGTTCAAATAGTTGATTTTGTGATGCTTTACAGGATTTGCTGGACGATGCAGAGATGTGCAGGAATAAAATGGTGGCAGCGTCAGCACTCATTGATGGGCTTAGTGGAGAGAAAGTGCGCTGGACAGAGCAGAGCAAACAGTTTAAATCACAGATCAACAGGCAGGTTACAGATAAGAGAGGGATAGCATCAAGTTTCTTTACTTTCAGTGTTCTGACTAAAGTCATTGTTACTATGTACCAAGATTTAATGCAATGTAATACAATAAACTACAGACAATATCAATGCTCGGTTCTTTCCATCAGATGCTTTTCAATGTGACTCTTGACTATCTGTTGTCGTCTTTTGGATAGACTCGTAGGGGATGTCCTCCAGCTCACTGGCTTCCTGTCGTACTGTGGACCCTTCAACCAGAACTTCCGCAACATGCTCCTAAAGGACATTTGGGAAGCAGAGCTCCGGAAGAGGAAAATCCCTTTCACTGATAACCTCAATATTATCTCTATGCTGGTGGACCCACCTACTGTAAGAAAATATCATGAACGCAGTAGTGAATTTAATTTTACTTTTGAGTTGCAAACAAAACAGTCATCGACAAAATTTTAATTTGAATCCCAGAGGATAACACGTTAAAATATTAATGAAAACACTTATTTCCAAAGTGGTTCTTAGTATCCATTTCACTGAACTAGAAGTTGTACGAAATGTGTTTTGTTATGTCCCAAAGCACCACACTGAAACATCCTTCCCTTTTCTGTGTGTCAGATAAGCGAGTGGAACCTACAGGGACTGCCTGGAGATGACTTGTCAGTGCAGAACGGCATCATCGTGACCAAGGCCACGAGGTTCCCTCTCCTCATCGACCCTCAGACCCAGGGCAAGGCGTGGATTAAAAAGAAAGAAAAAGCCAATGATCTTCAGGTAAGCCACTCACTTCTCACATTCACACTCTTACAAACAAACACACCAGTGTGAAAACTACATTTATTGGTTCAATGTATTCCCAAGAACTCATGACTGGCCATGTTTGGTAGGTAGAAAGTGTTGTAAAACAGAATTAAACTAGGAAGTACTACATGAATGTATCCAATAGGAACACACCTTTTTGTTTTCCCCTACTGAACACGACCATGATATCTCTTGCAGGTCACGTCCCTCAACCACAAGTACTTCCGTACCCACCTGGAGGACAGTCTGTCGATGGGACGACCGCTGCTCATTGAGGACGTCCGAGAGGATCTGGACCCCGCCCTGGACAACGTGCTGGAGAAAAACTTCATCAAGTCCGGCTCCACCTATAAGGTACATACCACAGCTCTCAGATCAGTTTGATTTGAACAGCAGTGTTGTGAAATAGCCTGGTTAAACCAGACTGAACACTGTGTTCACCATGAAATGTAGCAAAATCAGTTTGGATGCCAGGCTAATTGGGAAATTAGGCTCCCATTCAAACCTATGCTCATTGGTTGTAGGTGAAAGTGGGAGACAAGGAGACCGACGTGATGGATGGCTTCCAGCTCTACATCACAACCAAGCTGCCTAACCCGGCGTACACGCCCGAGGTTAGTGCCAAGACCTCCATTATAGACTTCACTGTCACCATGAAGGGTCTGGAGAACCAGCTGCTGGGCCGAGTCATCCTCACCGAGAAATACGTAAGCCTACATTAACACTTTATAAACCATTCATAACCCCTTTATAAAACCTATATGAACGTTTCCCTCAGGACTTCAGAGGCATTGGTTTGGGTGTTGTCAGCAGTACGTTACATGGATGCTCTGATGGTACTGTAACAGGAGCTGGAGGCAGAGAGAGTCAAGCTAATGGAGGATGTGACGGCCAACAAGAGGAAGATGAAGGAGTTGGAGGATAACCTGCTGTACAAGCTCAGCTCCACCAAGGGTATTGACTCCTAGGATAAACAAATCATATTAAGTGTTACATCTGATGTTGGGTAATGTCTCAGATACTCAGACTGCTCAATCTGCATGTTTGTGTGGTGTCTGTCTGTGTTTGTGTGTCTTTCTGTGTGTTTCTGTCTATGTGTGGGTGCATGCGTGCATCTGTGTGTGTGTCAAGGTTCCCTGGTTGATGACGAGTCCATGATTGGCATCCTGTCGGTAACCAAGCTGACGGCGGCCGAGGTGAGCGAGAAGCTGCACGTGGCAGCCGAGACGGAGGTGAAGATCAACACGGCTTCAGAGGAGTACCGGCCGGCTGCCTCGCGTGGCAGCATCCTCTACTTCCTCATCACCGAGATGAGCATGGTCAACGTCATGTACCAGACCTCCCTGGCACAGTTCCTCAAGATCTTTGACCTCTCAATGGCCAAGTCAGTACCAGGGATGGGATTTTTCCTGATTAATCAGGAATTCCTGCTTTTCAGATATTTATCCTTCATTCAAATATAATAGAACTGGACCTATCCCAAAATCCAAATTCTCCTGATCAAATCCCTCAGTACACAGAACACATAGCAAATTCACCCACTTGTTTACCCTTTAATAATTTCTTTGATCAAGTTTGTGTACACTCACATTATATCAGTCCATACCAGGGGTCTCCAACCTTTTCTAGCAAGAGAGCTACTTTTAAGAAGTAAAACATGTCGCAAGCTACTCTTTTTCTTCTAGCTTTCAAATAGGCACATTCTTCTCTTCTCCTCTCCCCTGTAACTCTTCCCCAGGACCTTAGTGTACAAGAAAAAGCCGTGCACTATGTTTTATCCCAATATACCTGGTAAAATAAGGGTTCATAAGCAACTCTGCTTTTCTTTCCCCAAATTATGTTATCAGTTTAAAAAAATCCTGGTTTTTGATTTTGTTTTGTTTTTCACTTTCAAAAATTACACTTGTTCATGCAGGTTTGACACAAACCGGTCCACCTGGCATCTACTACCCATACTCAGTTCAAAGGCACTTAAATCTTTTGTCTTGCCCATTCACCCTCTAAATGACACACATACACAATCCATGTCTCAATTGTCTCAAAAATTAAAAATCCTTCAACTTGTCTCCTCCCCTTCATCTATGCTGATTGAACTGGATTTAGCAAGTGACATCAATAAGGGATCATAACTTTCACATGATCAGTCTATGTCGTGGAAAGAGCAGGTGTTCTTAATGTTTACTGTACTTCTGCCAGGTAAGCCTACTTTGCAGTTAGCATTTAATTGAGAATGTTTGGGGTAAGTATTTCAGTCAACCCAGAAGATGGTATTCACATCAACTGGCAACACACGGAGGGATAGACATACGCGCACATCACACAGACAGTTTTGCTGAAAGTAATTGGCAGATATTGCGTTAGGTTTGGCTTTTTAAACCAATAGTGGTTAACCAGGGGTGGGATAATGACAATGCTGCGTTGATTAGATAGACACCGCAGGCTTCCAGCTACTGTCTGATATTTGTGCAATTTTTTTTTATGGCCGTTTGTGGTGGAACGTGTGAAAATTGCTTGTACTTTCAGAATTGTTTGCCGAGCTACTCATAGGTGGGCTGCGAGCTACTGGTAGCTTGTGATCGACCTGTTAGAGACCCCTGGTCCACATAAATGGAAAAAGATGAGCCTGAAAAATGGCATAGGCCTAAATAAATGTATAAAAGAACAACCTCTAGATTTGAACCTTTTATTGTTTGTTTTTTCCTCACACAGGTCAGACAAGTCTCCTCTCACTCAGAAGCGTATTGCTAACATCATCGAGTACCTGTCCTTCGAGGTGTTCCGCTACACAGTTCGAGGGCTGTACGAAAACCACAAGTTCATCTTCACCCTGCTGTTGGCACTCAAGATCGACCTGCAGAAGAACAACGTCAAGCAGAACGAGTTCCAGATCCTCATCAAAGGTATCAGATCCTCACTACTGATCCTAGTGAACAGATCTCTGTATAGGTAGCAGTGTAGGAATAAAGTAATGGTTTAGTAATAGTACATATGTAATGTTCTCTGTGTGTTATAGGGGGTGCTGCTTTAGACCTGAAGGCGTGTCCTTCCAAGCCGTTCCGTTGGATCCTGGATCTGACCTGGCTCAACTTGGTGGAACTCAGCAAACTGTCACAGTTCACTGAGATCATGAACCAGGTGGGGCTGAACACTACAGTACCCTTTATTAATTCAATCATTAGCAATGGTCACAGCTTTGTCTGAGGAGTACACTGCATTGGCTTTACTTCTCTATTCATCTTATAGGTGTCTCGTAATGAGAAGGGCTGGAAGGTGTGGTTTGACATGGACAACCCTGAGGATGGTGTGATTCCTGATGGGTACAATGACTCCTTGGATGTCTTCCATAAACTACTGCTCATCAGGTGAGCTCCTGCTTCTCAACATCAATATTTTACACTTTTTTTTTTACTAAGGCCTTTGTAAGCCTCTTACAAGCCTGTTGTAAACAGATCTTTCTTGAGGTTGTGGCTAGCGCATTCAGGTTCAAACCCAGGTTTGGTTGTACTCTCCTCACAGATCATGGTGCCCTGACCGCACCCTGTCCCAGGCCAGGAAGTATGTTGGAGACTCGATGGGAATGAGGTTCGCTGAGCCTGTCATCCTGAACCTGGAGAGTACCTGGGAGGAGAGCGACACCCGCACCCCCCTCATCTGCTTCCTCTCTATGGGCTCTGATCCCACCAACCAGATCGACGCTCTGGCAAAGAAACTCCGGCTAGGTTAGCCCCATACCTATCACCCTGAATGAATCACTAACAAGTCACTGACAATACTGTCATTGTGATATTGTGTTTATTTGTTGCAGAGTTCAGAGCGATATCAATGGGCCAAGGTCAGGAGATCCATGCAAGAAGGCTCTTACAGATGTCAATGACACAGGTGAGGGCTTCTGACATTCAACTCTTTGTAAATAAATGTAGTGTACAGCATATACAAATGTTTTCGCATAGCTAAAAGTGTTTGTGTGTGTACACACAAGGGTGGCTGGGTCCTGCTCCAGAACTGCCATCTGGGCCTGGAATTCATGGATGAGCTGCTGGAGACCGTCACCACAGTGGAGACCATGCACGACAGCTTCAGAGTGTGGATCACCACCGAGCCCCACGACCGCTTCTCCATCACCTTGTTACAGGTAAAGGCCCTGTATACACCTACACAGTCAAGATCAGTAATCTCCCCAACAATATTACATTCTCCATGTGAAACGGACCTATCCCCTAGCCAAAATCCAGAATTGCTATATTGTCCTAATCACATCCCTTATGTCTAAGAATAAATATTTACTGACATGATTGTTTTCTTTCTTCCAGTCCTCTATCAAGTTCACCAATGATCCCCCCCAGGGGGTGCGGGCTGGCTTGAAGCGTACTTTTGCCGGAATCTCTCAGGATCAGCTGGAAATCTGCAACCTACCCATGTGGAAACCCATGCTTTACAACGTAGCCTTCCTACACACTGTGGTGCAGGTACAGACTCAGCCCACTGTCTTGATAAATTCGTATTTCTAGATATATACTGTATTTAATGTAATTTACAGATTTTTACCTTGTCTGTTACTCTGTTGTAGGAACGTCGTAAATTCGGGCCTCTGGGTTGGAACATCCCGTATGAGTTCAACTCGGCCGACTTCACAGCCAGTGTGCAGTTTGTCCAGAACCACTTGGATGAATGCAGCCCCAAGAAGGTACTATCAAAATAGTCTAGGTCTATCTGAAGCTACAGTGACTATAGTGTGCTCACAGACCTACATGTAACGTTTTTCTCCAGGGTGTCTCATGGGTCACGGTGCGTTACATGTTAGGGGAGGTGCAGTACGGAGGAAGGGTCACTGATGACTACGACAAGCGGCTGCTCAACTGTTTCTCTCGGGTAATGTCATTTTCCTTTTCTGTTAACGCAACTGTCCTGATAAATATGTTGTACATGTGGGTAATCGTGTGGGAAGCACAGACTTTGTGTTCTAAGCATCATGCGTTCCCCAACAGGTGTGGTTCAATGACAAGATCTTTGAACCGACGTTCTGCTTCTACACAGGATACAAAGTGCCTGTGTGTAAGACAGTGGAGCAGTACATGGAGTACATCGCCACCCTGCCTGCACTGGACACACCTCAGGTCTTTGGTCTGCATCCCAACGCAGACATTACGTAAGACACCGTAGATCATCACAACGCTTCTCTCTTATCATGTCTATGCTGCGTGTTAGTCTTAATACTCAATATGAATACATTAATATTAAATACCTATTCTTGTTCAGATATCAGACCAACACGTCTGCTGAGGTGCTGGACACCATCACCAACATCCAGCCCAAGGAAAGTGGTGGAGGAGCAGGGGAGACCAGAGAGTCCATTGTCTACAGATTGGCAGAGGACATGCTGGAGAAGTTGCCCCCCAACTACGTACCCCATGAAGTCAGTGCTCACTCTGTTTATGAAGGACAGGAACACAATGTAGCAAAATGTTTTGCAACAAATAATACAGATCTCTGTTCTCATTGTCTCATTGTACAAATTCTGGTAATAACTCCCTTTTTAAAAATGTTTTCCACTTACTGAACATCCCATATGGTTTTAATGATGGACTTAGCCTTAAGATGCTTTTGGGAAACCAGCCCTTGGCTGTAAAGAGCGAATACACTGTATGCTCACACAACAAATTCTATTGTGATGTGTACTGTAGGTGAAAGGCAGGCTGGTGAAGATGGGTGCCTTGAACTCCATGAACATCTTCCTACGCCAAGAGGTGGATCGCATGCAGCGGATCATCGGAGTGGTGCGCACCAGTCTGGTCGACCTCAAACTCGCCATCGATGGTACCATCATCATGAGCGAAGTAAGAGAGCTGGCTAGAATGACCGCAATAATGTATTACATGTTAACACTTTAATTGTGTTATACTTCAAATTAATATTTAGAGGTTTATAGCTTATAAATCTGTAATAACAATGTATGAAATTGTGTGTTATTTTGATGCTTGAATATTCAATGTCATATTCATGTTTTACCTCCTAGAACCTGCGTGACGCCCTGGACAACATGTTTGATGCGCGCATCCCCAACATGTGGAAGAAGATCTCGTGGGAGTCATCCACTCTGGGTTTCTGGTTCACCGAGCTGCTGGAGAGGAACACACAGTTCTACAGCTGGGTGTTTGAAGGCAGACCCAAGACCTTCTGGATGACTGGCTTCTTCAACCCTCAGGGTGAGTCTCGTTCAAAACGTGAATTAGGCTAACTGATCAAACTTGCAGAGTAAGTTCAATTTACTTGTAATATTCAAAATACAGTTTGGCATAAATTAGCTTGTCATGTCTTCATCCTATTACATCACTGAAGATAGATAACAATTGTTAGATATGTCATTATAATCGCGCCCTCTGTATGGCTATAGGTTTCCTGACCGCCATGAGGCAGGAGGTAACCAGGGCTCACAAGGGCTGGGCTCTGGACACAGTCACCCTGCATAATGATGTGCTGAAGCAAAGCAAGGAGGAGATCACTGCCTCTCCTGCTGTAAGTAGCCTCATGCAAAACACTATCATTGACACCACATGTACAAGATACAGCTTTCCCTTTTTACCTCAATGCCATCCATCATTCTCTGTCTCAGGAGGGGGTCTACGTCTATGGTTTGTACCTGGACGGGGCCGGCTGGGACAGAAGGAACTGCCGTCTCATCGAAGCCACTCCCAAGGTGTTGTTCTGTCCCCTGCCTGTGATTCACATGTTTGCCATCAACTCCACCGCCCCCAAGGACCCCAAGTTCTACATCTGCCCCGTCTACAAGAAGCCTCGGCGCACAGACCTCACCTACATCACAGGGGTTGTGATACGCACGGTGCAGTCACCCGATCACTGGATCTTACGTGGTGTTGCCTTGCTCTGTGACATCAAATGATGGACAACTACTCAGTATTTTTTTTTGGTGTTTGTATAACCCTCAAGTAACACAAATAAATGTTTTTAAAATTCCAACTAGTGAGATGTAATAATTTTAATGGAATTAACAAGCAGTTTTACATCACAACCAATACTAGTGTTTTATTCATTGAAAGAGTCGAGGGGCATCTAAGCATCATAAGATAATTAACAGAAAAATCACAACTCGCTCACATTTCAAAAAGTTCCTTAACTAGCTACATATTGTAACTCCAGAAAATGTGATTTAACCCAAAAAATGTAGTATCCATTATACTGGGAGTTACAGGTTAGGTACTGTTTGGTGTAACACAGAATTTAGCTTGGCGATACTGTCTTTGTCCTCGATTCATGGAAAAGTCAATGTCCTTGTCCAGTCCCTTTGAATTAAGAAAATGCACCGTTATTAAAATACTTTTTTTTTTGCTCCATTAAGTAATCCAACTATGTGTATGTTGCCATCTTGTCTATTTCAAGTCTTCTCTCATTGTTTGATACAGGTGGGTTTGTCCACCCCAAAGTGCTGCATGTCATGACAGACACCGGTCTTGGTCAATGAGAGAACTTGAAATAGACAAGATTGCGGCGTACACATTGTTGGATTACTTCATAGAGCAAAAAAATTAAAGTATTTTAGAAATTCAAACGGACACCCTGCAACTAGACAAGGTCATTTTACGAGACTCCCGTTTCCACGAATTGAGGCCGGAGGAAGCATCAAAGGTTGGTTGAAAATGCAGTGCAGTACCAACCTGTAACTCCCAGTATAATGGATACCAATTTGGTGGGTTTAAATCACATTATCTGGTGTTACAATCTGTAGCTATTCCTTTACATGGTTAGCTGAAGTATTCCCATTTCACAGTCCAACTGCTCTGCTGTGAGGGTGCCCATGAGAGGCTGACAGTCAGGGTTGAATACTGAGTAAGCGCTCAGTTCTCCAGGTTGACGTTTAGCTGGGCTCCGCAGCCCCTGGTACAGCCAGTAGAAGAGGGAGATTAGGAAGAAAGGCAACCCGAAGGCCAGCTCAGCGAACAGCCCAAGCAGAACCAGCCAAAGCAACACCTTCAGCAAAGTCCGGTTTGCAAAACCAAGTTGCCTTGAACCAAGCCTTCGACCCAGAATGCAGTCCAGCAGACAGTCATCCTAAAAAAGTGAAGAGAGAATCACGAGTTAGCCAACACTGAGGGGTGGAATTGAAATAAACGATCTATGCCATGACGCTACTTCAGTTGTCGTGTTTTTGTGTTTAGCCTACCCCACACTGTAAAGTCCCTGTAGCCTGAGGAACAGCAGGCATCTGATGTTTTGTCAACTCCTGTGCGTCTTTATCAGCTGTTGACTCCCAACTGGCGGACTTCAAAGTGCTTCCACTGCCAGGTGATGTTATGGGCTGCATCTCACCAGCCCTTGTACGGGGCTCTGAACTTTGCAAGCTTTTGCTAATGCTAACAGCTTCTGATTCATACTCATGCAGAAACTAGATACTGCTTGACAATGTGTGCACGACGGGTATCAAGCACTGATAGCTGGCGAACTAGCTAGCTCGACTGATTTGAGACGTCATTTTGTTCTAGCAAATTACCCCTCGATTGTGTGAAACGTGATCTAATCAAAAGCGGAAATGTTATTAAAAGGTGCTTTCAATGCATTGATTGAATTCAAAGTTTCACTGTCACAAAGAGTGACGTGAGAAATCCGTAGAAAACAGATCTTAAAATATGTTGTTTTACTTCGGCAAAGGTATTTATAACTAACCCCGGATTGTTTACTTCCGGTTCGGGCGTAAGTAATGACGTCTGTTGTGTCGTAAAGCGTAGGGAAATAAACTTGACTCAGCCGAATACTCGGGGTCGTCACTAGTTAAACTTTAACCACTGCTAACTTTATGACAAACCTTAAATTAAGACGACCAAAAAGCTAATTTTAGTTATTTATTTTTACGGCATAGTCTATTAAGATATTTTAACTAGTGGAAACCAACAGCCAGGGATGAAGAGCTATTCATTACGCCGATGCAACAGAAACCGTGTACTCTAAACGCTGTTGAGTTCCGTATGGTTCTTAAACGGAAGTTGTAGTTCAGTCATCTCTCAAAACAATTAAGCAGTTTATGTTGAAACATTTTGCAACAGAATCAGTGTAATTTTTTTTACCTTTATTTAGTCAGTTAAGAACAAATTCTTATTTTCAATCACGGCCTAGGAACAGTGGGTTAACTGCCTGTTCAGGCGCTTGGGGATTTGAACTTGCAACCTTTCGGTTACTAGGCCAACACTCTAACCACTAGTCTACCCTGCCACCCCTGTCATGTTTTCCTCAGTAAGTGGGGGAAAGAAGAGGCCCTATTTGGAACTGTTTTTTTTTCTTCTGTAGGGTTTTATGGCGGACTACATCCCCAAAAGGTATATTGCCGTGCGTTAAATATTGGCAATATAGTAAAAATGTATAACAATGTTTTTAGTTGTTGTCATTTAAGGTTAGGGATAGGCATAAGGTTAGCAGTGTGTCTAAGGGTAGGGTTGTGGTTTCAAATCAGATTTTAAGAAGATAAATTTTAGAAATAGGCAAGATTTATGATTGTGGTAACAAGTGATGACCCCTGAAACGTGCGTGCGTAACATAAGTATTCAGACCCTTTGCTATGTGACTCAAAATTGAGCTCAGGTGCATCCTGTTTCCTTTGATCATCCTTGAGTCCACCTGTGGTGAATTCAGTTGATTGGACATGATTTGGAAAGGCACACACCTGTCTATATAAAGGTCCCACATTTGACAGTGCATGTCAGAGGAAAAACGAAGCCATAAGGTCAAAGAATTGTCTGTAGAATGCCAAAACAGGATTGTGTTGAGGCACAGATCTGGGGAAGCGTATCAAAAAATGTCTGCAGCATTGAAGGTCCCAAGAACATAGTGGCCTCCATCATTCTTAAATGGAAGAAGTTTGGAACCACCATGACTCTCCCTTGAGCTGGCAGCACTGCCAAACTGAGCAATCGGGGGAGAAGGGCCTTGGTCAGGGAGGTGACCAAGAACCCGATGGTCACTCTGACAGAGCTCTAGAGTTCCTCTGTGGAGATGGGACAACCATCTCTGCAGCACTCCACCAATCAGGCCTTTTTGGTAGAGTGGCCAGACGATAGCCACTCTTCAGTAAAAGGCACATGACAGCCTGCTTGGAGTTAGCCAAAAGGCTTCTAAAGGACTCTCAGACCATGAGAAACAAGATTCTCTGGTCTGATGAAACCAAGATTGACCTTTTTGGCCTGAATGCCAAGCGCCATGTCTTGAGGAAATCTGGCACCATCCCTACGTTGGAGCACGGTGGTGGCAGCATCATGCTGTGGGGATGTTTTTCAGCGGCAGGTGGGTGTGGGAGACTAGTCAGGATCAAGGGAAAGATGAACGGTTCAAAGTACAGAGTAATCATGATGAAAACCTGCTACAGAATGCTCCGGACCCCGGAAGGTAAACCTTTGCCCCAGTCTAAAAGGACAACGACCCTAAGCACACAGCCAAGACAGATGGCGCCGACAGATATAGCAGCTCTGCTTCTAGCTCATAAGCAACTTTGCAGTATTTTGTTATTTTGTGTTATTTCTTACATTATTAGCCCAGAAAATGTTTGTGTTATTACATACAGCCGGAAATAACTTTTGGATATCAGAGCGGAGGTAACTCACCAGCACGACCAGGAATACGACTTTCCAGAATTAGATCCTTTGTTCATACCCCCCAGAGCAATTTAACTTATTCCAGAGGGTGCTCCAAAACCCCGCCTGTGGAGAAGAGGTATTTGGAATGGACTTCTAGTCCGACTCAGGAGACGTGCACATCATCCACCGCTTCCGAGTATATTACTCGCTAATGTTCAGTCTCTGAATAATAAAGTAGACAAGATCAGGGCAAGGATTTCCTTCCAGAGAGACATTAGGGATTGTGGCATACTCTGTTTCACAGAAACATGTCTCTCTCGGGATACAGACAATCATGGACTACTTAGGCAAAACCAGTCACGTCACGGACACCGACGTCTTGCTTCCGGACAAGCTAAACACCTTCGCCCGCTTTGAAGACAATATACTGTTTTCTATTCTACTGTATTTTAGTCAATGCCACTCTGACATTGCTCAATCTAATATTTATATATTTCTTAATTCCATTCTTTTACATGTGTGTATAGTTGTGAATTGTTAGATACTACTGCACTGTTGGAAAACAAGCATTTTGCAACACCTGCTAAATATTTGACCAATAAAATTAGATTTGACAACGCAGTGGCTTCAGGACAAGTCTCTGAATGTCCTTGAGTTGCCCAGCCAGAGCCTGGACTTGAACCCGATCTAACATCACTGGAGAGACCTAAGTTGTGAGACCTATAGTTGTGCAGCAAAGCTCCCCATCTAACCTCACAGAGCTTGATAGGATCTCTAGAGAAGAATGGGAGAAACTCCACAAATACAGATGTGCCAAGCTTGTAGCCTCATACCCAAGAAGACTCAAGGCTGTAATCACTGCCAAAGGTGCTTCAATAAAGTACAGAGTAAAGGGTCTGAATACTTGTCTAAATGTGATCATTTTGTATAAATTTGTAAAAATTAGTTTTTGCGCTTTGTCATTATGGGGTATTGTGTGTAGTTGGAGGGGGGGGGGGGCAATTTAGTTACTTTTAGAATA
Source organism: Oncorhynchus masou masou (assembly GCF_036934945.1). Taxonomy (NCBI): domain Eukaryota; kingdom Metazoa; phylum Chordata; class Actinopteri; order Salmoniformes; family Salmonidae; genus Oncorhynchus; species Oncorhynchus masou. Next base: position 33,888,641 of record NC_088227.1, on the reverse strand, counting down.
AGGCAGTAACATAACAAAATGTGGAAAAAGTCAAGGGGTCTGAATACTTTCCGAAATGCACTGTATTTCTAAAAAAAAGAAGCCCACTTTAAATCTCAGCTTTTTAATTAGCTCACCCATAAGTGTATATATATATATTTTTTTAAATTAGATCTTTGTCAATCCGAATGCCCAGATATTTATAGGCAGGAACCCGATCCATAGGAGAACAATCCAATGAATAAATATGTAGTTCATCTGATTTTTTTTTGCTAGAATTAGAGAACACATATTTAGTCTTGCCCACATTAAGTACACATTTTAAACCAACCAGGGCTTTCTATAAGGCAACAAAATCACATTGCAGCTCTAGCCTGGTCAATAGTTTGCAATGGCATACATAAGTGTCATCTGCATACAGATGACTATTACATGTTTTAAGACCAAAATAGTAAAGAGCAGGTCCTAGTACAGTAATACAATTTTACAAGTGGATGGCGCTTTTCCAGCATCATCAATGTGCACTAGTGGTGAATGATCTTGTAGTATGGAATAGGCACCATTTTACTTCAAAATCAATACCAGTAATGTGCTTAATTCAAAGAAATACGTTGCCAGTTCCTTTTTAGTACAATGGGAAGCTTAAAGTACAGTAGCTATTCCATTTCAGATTAAAGTCAGTTGTTTGAGTGTCTTGAGGGGTTTCATCTGTTGGCCAGTGGTCTGTAGCCCATCTCTCCCTCTAGCTGCTCAGCTGTAAGTGCACCCAGGAGAGGCTGACAGTCTGGGTTGAACACTGAGTAAGCACTCATTTCTCCAGGTTGGCGTGCAGTTGGGCTCCGCAGTCCCTCATACAGCCAGTAGAAGAGGGATATTAGGAAGAAAGGCAACCCGAATTCCAGCTCAGCAAACAGCCCAAGTAGAACCAGCCAAAGCAACACCTTCAGCAAAGTCAGATTCGTGAAAGCCAGTCGCTTTGAACCAAGCCATTGACCCAGAGTGCTCTCCAGCAGCCAGTCATCCTAAAAAAACGGAGGGAGGGAGGGAGGGGAGGGGGAATAAATGAAGTTACAGTAGCTAACATTGACAAGATGGAATCAACGTTTATTACTATCTGGTTTTTCAGACACATATTAAGAATGGTCCTGGTTGACTAACAAGCATGGTCAATGAATCTCCAAAGAAAGTGTTTATTAGTCCAGGACTAGGCTTAAACAGCGTAGGGTAACCAACCCCTAGTATTTTAAGTAGATTTTTAGCCTACCCCCCAATGTTTCGTCCTTATAGCCTGATGGACAGCAGAGATTGGATTATCTGTCAACTCCTGTGTGTCTGGATCAGATGTTGATGACTGGCAACTGTCCGACTTCAAAGTGCTGCCATTGTCCGAATATGTTATTGGTTGTTTTTGAAAAGATTCGCTCTTCCTAGCGGCCACATCAGCCCTTCTTCGGGCCCTGAACTCCGCAAGCTTTTGCTCCATATGTGTAGAGCTTCTGAGTCATGCAGCAATGAAAGAATGCGTGGCAACGTGTGCACGACAGTTCGTTAGATTTTTTTTAAGAGGTCCCAAAAAGATTGTTCGAGTGAAATGCCGTCTTCCCAACCGCGGAAATCTTGTCTAAATTGCGTTATGGTAATAATTGAATTCACTTTCACAGGAAGTATGAAAATATTTTCTTTAACAAATGTTTCACTTCAGTTTATTTATCTTCCGGTTCAGCTAGGCGTACGTAACGACGTAGATTGTGTAGTAAATCGCCAACCCCATCATCCACCTGACAAGCCAAACGAGCTTTTCTTGGTAGACTGTTTGTCTTTATTCAGTTTATATATTGTAAGTAACCAAATATGCAATTGACTGATTATTTAGCATGCAGCTCGACACCTTCACCTTGAGTTGATAAGGCTGTTGATTGTGGCCTGTGAAATGTTGTCCCACTCCTCTTCAATGGCTGTGCGAACTTGCTGGGTATTAGCGGGAACATACTAACACGTCAATCCAGAGTATTCAAAACATGCTCAATGGGTGATGTTTGAGTATGCGTTGGTGGAAATTCCTGCAGTCAGCATGCCAATTGCCCTCAACTTATTGTGTTGTGTGACAACTGCTCATTTTAGAGTGTGCTTTTGTCCCCAGCACAAGGCGCACCTGGGTAATGATGCCATTTAATCTGTTTCTTGATATGCCACACCTGTCAGGTGGATGGATTATTTTGGCAAAGGAGAAATGCTCACAAAGAGGGGTGTAAAATTTGTGCACATACTGAGAGAAATAAGCTTTTTGTGCGTATGGAACATTTCTGGGATCTTTTATTTCAGCTCATGAAACCAACACTTTCATGTTGCATTTATATATTTGTTAAGTGTATTTGTGAAATCATGGTGGTCAATCATAGTAGTCATTGCTTGTTTTAGCTATTTTTCAGGTGTTCTTAAATTTGCCCGTCTGGTGAAGATGTATGAAACTCAGGATCCAGATATAGCAGCCATATCGGTCAAACTGGGGTCTCTACAAAATGTTACTGGACTTTCATCAAGTACGTGCAAACCTGGAATTCAGCTCATGATATTTTCATTCAGTCTTAGGTGAGAGTGAATTGGTTACCTTATTTCTAATGTCCTGCGATAATACACACAAAGCACATCTTTATTGGTTAAAATGAAAACACTGTCAGAAACACAAGCACTGACCATGGTTTTGGTTTTGACTTGTTGTTTATACCATTAATTGCTGTTTGAGGACAGATTTTTTTGGTATAAAACATTTTATACTGCTATTGTATAAACTGTCAATCTCAGTTGTCACAGCTAGATACATTGTATTAATATAAAACTCATTTGACATTTTTAAAATTAAAAGATAACAGCAACACAAACAGATTAAAACAACCTTTATTATGGCAGTAATGCTTTGGCAACTGTTTGTCATTTATCATTCTCATACAGTACCATTGTCACAGTAAAACTGTTTAAGGAGGGCCTCTGTCTCAATTTATACTTGAGACACATACAATACATCACTCTTATTTCTCACCTTCTCCCTCAATCACAAAGACAAGCAAACATTGTAGGATCCAGTACTTATATGGCCTCATTGTTGCTCCTATTATCAGACAAAACCTCATGACAGTTCATTCCCATACTCCATAACAGGAGACAAGTCCCTCTGTTGGCACCATATGGCACTTCTGTTTGCATACTACATTTAAAATAACGTTTTTCCAAACAAAACGTATATTAAAAATATTACTAGTTAGACAGCACAGTACACACATTTTTTCAAAGGCAGTCACTCTTGGTTGATTGCAGTTGTGATGCACACAATGCCATTGAATGAACTCATTCAAGTTGTCCAGACCTGTTTTCTGCTTTGAGTTGGGTTGTATACAAACATTAAAATACTACTTCTGGCTACATTAATATCACAACGGGATAGAGTTTTCTAAGGGTATAAAATCAGATACACGGAGAGAGAGTGTCTACAACATTCAAATCTTCCAGTTAAAAACTTGTGAGACTTCATATTGTTGATCAAATTAAAAGGCATCCAAATAAGTGCACAACAGAGTGAACAGCAGTAGAACCCTAAGTGAAGAACTTTATGTTATTGTTAATTTTTCCTGGTGAAAATAGTAACATCCTTCCCATATCCACAATTTCCTAATTTATGGTTCTCCTTGTGGTCATTTCTAATGGCTCCTCATTCAGTGCAATCACTGTATTTACCAAAAAACCCAGCTCTCAGCCCAAAACCCCCATGGTCAGTGCTTTCGGAAATCAAGATCGACCCAGTTCATAGTAACTCCATCCACAGTGCACCTACAACCAATGGCCAGCAGCAGGAGCCTCTGCACAAGGAGTGAGGCTGAAGGAGAATTCCGTTCCAACAATAGTCCTAAACCTCCTAGTGGTATATCACTCAAGAGTCCAGTTCATGATGCAACAAAAATAACCAGACTGGTGGTGGCAGACCAGTTAGATGTACTGTTTGGTATGGAACCCAGAAGGGAAATTACCTTACATCTCAAAGTGACGAAACATGCTTTCAACGTACCCCAGGACCCTCTGCCAGTCGGGCCCACCTGGTCTCAGCATCTCCTCCACGGTCTGTCAAACAAACACTGTTGAAGAATAATAACTCCATACTCTCCGTCATGGACAAACTCTATTCTCATTCAAAGGTGCCCACTGAGGAGTACTACGCAAGGCCTCAATCACAAATACAAACATCAGTGACACCGTACATTTTAGTCACAAGTCAGCTCCCGACCGTATGTTCCCAACAGCTGTGTTCCATGTTCATGGTGACGTGTTAGTACAAGTAATATGCATGTGAAATTCACAGTAGTTAGCCCAGTTAGTTTAAATGTGGGTCTCACCAAAGTGGCTGGGATTCCAACACTCTCCCCTGTCTGGAAGGCTAGGTCCAGGTTCTCGCTCTGCACAGATCAAGTTAGGACTTAACTGTAGGGTCAATATAGCAGTATGTGCTGTATGTGAATGGGTATGCATTCCTCTTACTTTGTCTCCTGTGCTGAGACTACTGTAGGGGATGTGCGTGGGCAGATAGGTGTGGTACACGGCACAGAAAGCCAGACCATCCTCCCAACTGCTACTGAAGTTGGTGATCTCAATATTCTGTAAAAACAAATCTAAGGTTTGTATGGGTCAGAATACAGACCAATGTTTTACAAATATGAATGGTAAGCTTGAGTTATTCTAGAAAACTTTGCCACTTCTGACCTTATAGCCCTGGGTGCGGCTTTGACACCAACGCAAGAGTGAGTTCCGCCTGGAGCCTCCATGACATCGCAGCAGCATGCTGAAACCATCCTGAGGTCTGGAAGGTGGATAGCAGACAAAACTTATGTAGATAGAAGGCTTTATTTAGCATATTTCTTAAGTATCTCTAGAGGGCCTGTCTACTCACCTGAACAATGGGTCTGCGCTCTGGTCCTCCTGTTTTTCTGCCGGACATGAGCAATTAGTCAAAAGCACAGTAACTTTAATGCGGAAGACACATTTCAGTTGATTGCATTCAGTTGTACAACTGTCTACGTAAAAAGAACTCATATACAGTGCCTTCAGAACGTATTCATACCCCTTGTCTTATTCCACATTTTATTGTGTTACAGCAGTAATTCAAAATGTATTAAGTATTAAATAAAACAATTCTCCACATCCCAGAGTCGCCTCTTCACTGTTGACATTGAGACTGGTGTTTTGCGGGTACTATTTAATGAAGCTGCCAGTTGAGGACTTGTGAGGCATCTGTTTCTCAAACTAGACACTAATGTACTTGTCCTCTTGCTCAGTTGTGCACCGGGGCCTCCCACTCCTAATTTATATTCTGGTTAGAGTCAGTTTGCGCTGTTCTGTGAAGAGAGAAGTACACAGCGTTGTACGAGATCTTCAGTTTCTTGGCAATTTCTCGCATGGAATAACCTTCATTTTTCTGAACCAGAATAGACTGACGAGTTTCAGAAGAAAGTTATTTGTTTCTGGCCATTTTGAGCCTGTAATCAAACCCACAAATGCTGATGCTCCAAATACTCAACTAATCTAAAGGCCAGTTTTATTGCTTCTTTAATCAGAACAACAGTTTTCAGCTGTGCTATCATAATTGCAAAAGGGTTTTCTAATGATCAATTAGCCTTTTAAGATGATAAACTTGGATTAGCTAACAACGTGCCATTGGAACACAGGAGTGATGGTTGCTGATAAATCAAATCAAATTTTATTTGTCACATACACATGGTTAGCAGATGTTAATGCGAGTGTAGCGAAATGCTTGTGCTTCTAGTTCCGACAATGCTGTAATAACCAACAAGTAATCTAACTAACAATTCCTAAACTACTGTCTTATACACAGTGTAAGGGGATAAAGAATATGTACATAAGGATATATGAATGAGTGATGGTACAGAGCAGCATAGGCAAGATACAGTAGATGGTATCGAGTACAGTATATACATATGAGATGAGTATGTAAACAAAGTGGGCCTCTGTACGCCTATGTAGATATTCCATTAAAAATCTGCCGTTTCCAGCTACAATAGTCATAACAATAACCATATCCAAACTGTATTTCTGATCAATTTGATGTTATTTGAATGGTCTAAAAATGAGCTTTTCTTTCAAAACAAGGACATTTCTAAGTAACCCCAAACGTTTGAACGGTAGTGTATATAAATGAAACTTAATTTTCAATACATTTGCAAACATTTAAAAAAAAAGATGGGTGAGAATTGTTTTTGGAATTCAGGCTGTAACAACTAAATGTGGAATAAGTCAAGGGGTATGAATACATTCTGAAGGCACTGTAGTTAATGAATGAATTGACACACACTTGTATAGAAGCTAGACCAGCTGTCCTGTCGTTGCAGTATGCGGTCCATCCTTTTCCCTTTGGCTGGCTCTTCTTTCTAGTAAGAGATAGAGAAAAGAGACAGACAGGACATACTGCATACATGCATGACTGATCCCAAAATGGACCCTTGAATTTCAAGTCCAGGCTTTCTGATAGCATTTCAAAAACAAACTTGTTGGTTGAATATTAGCGTTACCTTGCAGAGAGGCAGTGTTGTACTGGTAGGGGTCTGGGAGCTACCATTCTGTGCAGGGAGAGAGTCAGTGGGCAGGGGAAGTCGAGAGAGGCTCCTGGAACAGATAAGATAGGCTTTAGTTGCCACAGATAAATGTAGGATACGTGTATTTATAGCATGGCCTTGCACAACAAGGTCAAAGGTTGCTCCTACAGAGACACAGGCTGGCTAGCTTACATGCTCCAGATAACAACAAACAGATGCCTCACCCCTAAAATGCTAGTACATTATACGGGCATGAGGCGGCACTCACCTGGAACGCTCTGACATAACCACAATCCTCGGTGAATCTCTCAAGCCGCAGCCCTTCTCCCCGGCTGCCAAATTCCGTAGGTACGCCGCCGCCACCCCCTTCACTTTGAGCAAGTTCTCCCCTCCTCTAACAAGCTCCTTGGGAAACTGCCCTCCCATGTTAACATCCTCTCCCTCACTCTTCACCCTTTTCTCTCCTTCCACATCTCTTTCTGAATCCTCTCTTTTCTTCCCATCCAGTGCCTCCATCGTGCTTATGTCTTCACTAGTGTCTTCTCCCTCCATGTCTCTTCCCTCTATCTCTCTCTGTGAGTCCTTCTCTCTTTCCCTCAGTGAGTCCCTCTCGCTCTCCCTGAGCGTGTGTCTCCGTGTGTCCAGCTCAGCCCTAGTCTGTTGGTGCTCCATGGTGAGAGCAGACAATCTGTGACAGGCCTCTCTGTGTTCAGCCCTTAGGCTCTCCAGCTCCCTGTCTGTGTCCTGCTGTCTGCACTGGGCCTGGTCCAGCTGGCCCTCCACATTCCCATGGCTCTCTCTGAGCGTGCCTAGAGTCTCTTCCGCTTCCACGCGCAGCCGGTCGGCCACAGACACTGCCACCTGTAGATCACACTGGAACTGGAGCCACTCAGCTCGCTCAGTCTGCCAGAAAGAGAGAGAGAACCAGACAGAGAGAGAGAACCAGACAGAGAGAGAGATCCAGACAGAGAGAGAGAGATCCAGACAGAGAGAGAGAGATCCAGACAGAGAGAGAGAGATCCAGACAGAGAGAACCAGACAGAGAGAGAGAACCAGACAGAGAGAGAACGCGAGAACCAGACAGAGAGCGAACCAGCGAGAGCGAACCAGAGAGAGCGAACCAGAGAGAGCGAGAGCGAACCAGAGCGAGAGAGAACCAGACAGAGAGAGAACCAGACAGAGAGGGAGAGAGAGAACCAGACAGAGAGCGAGAACCAGACAGAGAGCGAGAACCAGACAGAGAGCGAGAACCAGACAGAGAGCGAGAACCAGACAGAGAGCGAGAGAGAGAACCAAACAGAGACAGAGAGAACCAGACAGAGAGAACGAGACAGACAGGAGAACCAGAGAGAGAAAGAGAGAGTTAAAGATCCTCTACACTCAAACCAGAACCATACATCAGAATATGAGAGTGCATTAACTCATTGCATCAGAAAAACAATCATAAAGAAGAGACAGAGGAACTCGCAGGTGAGAAGTAGATGTATCATTTTACATCCAGGTCAGCAGAAAGACATGCTTACATCCTGTCACTGTCTCAGAAAATCTATAGTGCTGTTGATACAGTCTACAGAAAACATGTCTGACAAGCAGGGACTTTGCTTTAGTCAAGTAAAAAAAAAAATCAATAGGTTACCAAGTTCAGAACCTGTAAAGGCTAAACTAGCCAACCCAATTCAGGTGAACGTATAAACAAGATATGCCAGGAATGCCTGCAATGTTCCTTATGTACACTTAATGGCAGTAATATAGAGATTTAGGGACAAACTCCCATATGGCAGGGCCTTCACACTACTTATCACTGGCTCATGTACACTAGTTGTTGCACCATGTTTGCAGATGGAGTTCAACAGCGATACATATTCTGTAACAGAACATCTTAGAAATAAAGTCAAAGTGCATCACATTTTTTAACCACTGATTAGCGTGCTTAGGTTAGCACAAATATTTCCATTTCATTCAGGCAGTAAGTGCAATGTTCAGGCTAGTTGCAGGGTTTGTGGAAGGCAGGGTTTCTCAATATGTGTGCTAACCTAAGCAAGCTTATCAGTGGTTCAAAAATGTGATGGGGCTTTGACTTCTTTTCCTAAAATGTCCTGTTACAGAATATGTATCGCTGTTGGCCTCCACCATCTGCAAACATGTTGTAAGAACTAGTGTACATGAGCCAGTGATAAGTGTGAAGTCTAAAATATCTAACATGGTACAGTACAGGGTAGAGAAGGGAAAAAGCAATCCACATCAAAGTCATAGGGATGGATTTGTGTGTGGTCTTAAAATGTCCTCCTCTATGCCCGTCTCTGCAGTGACCGAGAGAGAGGGAGGGAATGCAGTGGGAGAGAGAGGGAGGGAATGCAGTGGGAGAGAGAGGGAGGGAATGCAGTGGGAGAGAGAGGTAGGGAATGCAGTGGGAGAGAGAGGTAGGGAATGCAGTGGGAGAGAGAGGTAGGGAATGCAGTGGGAGAGAGAGGTAGGGAATGCAGTGGGAGAGAGAGGTAGGGAATGCAGTGGGAGAGAGAGGTAGGGAATGCAGTGGGAGAGAGAGGTAGGGAATGCAGTGGGAGAGAGAGGTAGGGAATGCAGTGGGAGAGAGAGGTAGGGAATGCAGTTGGAGAGAGAGGGAGGGAATGCAATCGGGAAGAGAAGGAGGAGCATCTGACTCACCCTCAATGTGTCCTTCAAGATGTGCACCTCCTCGACCAGCTCCTCTCTCTCCACCAGCAACCGCCTCAGCAGCTCTGACACACAAACATACAGTAAACTTAAGGATGTATTTTACACCCCTTGACTCTGTCCACATTTTGTTGTGTTACAGCCTGAATTCAAAATGGATTAAATCGAGATTTATTGTCACTGGCCTACATACACACAATACCCCATAATGTCAAGGTTGAATTACGTTTTGACATTTTTACAAATTAATTTAAAAAATGAAGAGCTGAAATGTATTGCCTCAATAAGTATTCAACCCCTTTGTTATGGTCAGCATAAATACGTTCAGGAGTAGAAATGTGCTTAACAAGTCACATAAGTTGCATGGACTCACTCTGTGTGCAATGGTGGTTAACATTATTTTTGAATGACTACATCTCTGTACCCCACACATACAGATAATTGTAAGGTCCCTCAGTGGAGCAGGGAGTTTCAAACACAAATTTAACCATAAAGACCAGGGAGGATTTCCAATGACTCTCAAAGAAGGGCACCTATTGGTAGATGGGTGAAAATAAAAGGCAGACAATCAAAAATCCCTTTGAGCATGGGGAAGTTATTAATTACCCTTTGGATGGTGTATCAATACACCCAGTCACTACAAAGATACAGGCATCCTTAACTCAGTTGCCAGAGAGGAAGGAAACTGCTCATGGATTTCAGGGAGGCCAATGGTGACTTTAAAACAGTTACAGACTTTAATGGCTGTGATAAGAGAAACTGAGGTTGGTTCAACAACATTGTACACTGAACAAAAATATAAAGGCAACATGTAAAGTGTTGGTCCCATATTTTATGAGCTGAAATATGAGATCCCAGAAATGTTCCATACAGTGCCTTGCAAAAGTATTCGGCCCCCTTGAACTTTGCAACCTTTTGCCACATTTCAGGCTTCAAACATAAAGATATAAAACTGTATTTTTTGTGAAGAATCAACAACAAGTGGGACACAATCATGAAGTGGAACGACATTTATTGGATATTTCAAACTTTTTTAACAAATCAAAAACTGAAAAATTGGGCGTGCAAAATTATTCAGCCCCTTTACTTTCAGTGCAGCAAACTCTCTCCAGAAGTTCAGTGAGGATTTCGGAATGATCCAATGTTGACCTAAAAGACTAATGATGATAAATACAATCCACCTGTGTGTAATCAAGTCTCCGTATAAATGCACCTGCACTGTGATAGTCTCAGAGGTCCGTTAAAAGCGCAGAGAGCATCATGAAGAACAAGGAACACACCAGGCAGGTCCGAGATACTGTTGTGAAGAGGTTTAAAGCCGGATTTGGATACAAAAAGATTTTCCAAGCTTTAAACATCCCAAGGAGCACTGTGCAAGCGATAATATTGAAATGGAAGGAGTATCAAACCACTGCAAATCTACCAAGACCTGGCCGTCCCTCTAAACTTTCAGCTCATACAAGGAGAAGACTGATCAGAGATGCAGCCAAGAGGCCCATGATCACTCTGGATGAACTGCAGAGATCTACAGCTGAGGTGGGAGACTCTGTCCATAGGAAAACAATCAGTTGTATATTGCACAAATCTGGCCTTTATGGAAGAGTGGCAAGAAGAAAGCCATTTCTTAAAGATATCCATAAAAAGTGTCGTTTAAAGTTTGCCACAAGCCACCTGGGAGACACACCAAACATGTGGAAGAAGGTGCTCTGGTCAGATGAAACCAAAATTGAACTTTTTGGCAACAATGCAAAACGTTATGTTTGGCGTAAAAGCAACACAGCTCATCAACCACAACACACCATCCCCACTGTCAAACATGGTGGTGGCAGCATCATGGTTTGGGCCTGCTTTTCTTCAGCAGGGACAGGGAAGATGGTTAAAATTGATGGGAAGATGGATGTAGCCAAATACAGGACCATTCTGGAAGAAAACCTGATGGAGTCTGCAAAAGACCTGAGACTGGGACGGAGATTTGTCTTCCAACAAGACAATGATCCAAAACATAAAGCAAAATCTAAAATGGAATGGTTCAAAAATAAACATATCCAGGTGTTAGAATGGCCAAGTCAAAGTCCAGACCTGAATCCAATCGAGAATCTGTGGAAAGAACTGAAAACTGCTGTTCACAAATGCTCTCCATCCAACCTCACTGAGCTCGAGCTGTTTTGCAAGGAGGAATAGGAAAAAATGTCAGTCTCTCGATGTGCAAAACTGATAAGAGACATACCCCAAGCGACTTACAGCTGTAATCGCAGCAAAAGGTGGCGCTACAAAGTATTAACTTAAGGGGGCTGAATAATTTTGCACGCCCAATTTTTCAGTTTTTGATTTGTTAAAAAAGTTTGAAATATCCAATAAATGTCGTTCCACTTCATGATTGTGGCCCACTTGTTGTTGATTCTTCACAAAAAAAATACAGTTTTATATCTTTATGTTTGAAGCCTGAAATGTGGCAAAAGGTCGCAAAGTTCAAGGGGGCCGAATACTTTCGCAAGGCACTGTACATACAAAAAGCTTCTTCCTCTCAAAGTGTACAAATTTGTTTCCATCCCTGTTTGTGAGCATTTCTCCTTAGCAAAGATAATCCTTCCACCTGACAGGTCTGGCATGTCAAGAAGCTGATTAAACAGCATGATCAATACACAGGTTTACCTTGTGCTGGGGACAATAAAAGGCCACTTTAAAATGTGCAGTTTTGTCAAACAACACAATGCCACAGATGTCTCAAGTTTAGAGGGAGCATGCAATTGGCATGATGAATGCAGGAATGTCCACCAGAGCTGTTCCCATGTTTCTGAGAGAAATACACTTTTTGTGCATATGGAACATTTCTGGGATCTTATATTTCAGCTCATGAAACATGGAACCAACACAACATTTTGCATTTATATTTTTGTTCAGTATACTTTAAAATCCATGCAAAACCTGAAAATTGATGTCTAGTATTGATCAACAACCAATTTGACAGAGCTTGAAGAACTTTGAAAAGAATAAAATGGGCAAATGTTGCACAATCCAGGTGTGGAAGACTCTTAGAGACTTACACAGAAAGACTCACAGCTGTAAATAGCTGCCAAACGTGTTTATACAAAGTATTGACTCCGGGGGTGATTAGCTATTTCTGCATTTCATTTTCAATACATTTACAAGCATTTCTAAAAACATGTTCTCCCTTTGTCATTATGGGGTACTGTGTGTAGATGGATTAGAATTGTTTTAATCAATTTCAATTTGGCTTTAACAAAATGTGGAATAAGACGAGGGGTATGAATACTTTCTGAAGGCCCTGTCCATACTGTAAGAACCTGCACGCACACTCTGTTAAGTAGAGACAGACAAACAAACTATTATGAACCGATTGGGTTGCTATGGCCACGCAGATGCAGAGTCCTTACCAGCTGCTCCTGCTGGTGCGTCCAGGCCCGGACTGAGCCCCAGTGCAGACCTGTGATGTTCCAAAAGGCTAAACAGTGCCAGGGCCATCTCCTCCCCAGCTCGCTCTGGCCTTGCATGGGGCTCCATCCCACTGCCCCGCTCCTGCCAGCTAGGCTCCAAAGGGCTACCCTCAAACTGAGGCTGCTGGCCTGGGGACACAGGGCTGCTGGTGTGGCTGTTAGAGCACCGCACTGTCTGCCTTCCACCTTCCATCTCAATCCCAGTCCCCTGCGGAGACACTCTGCTCTCCACTGTAATCACGGCCCATTCTGGGGGGACGGACAGTGTGTGTCTCCAGTTGGAAATGGGGGAGGCTCCACCCTGGCAGACGATGCCCAGGGTGGTCCCGGAGGACGGTGTCCCCTGCTGCAGCAGCTGAGCCGCGGCTGGTGCCAGATCAGAATCAGAGAGGGAAGAGGGAGGAGTTTGGAACAGATCTAAATGAGATCCTGGAGAGAGAACAAGAGAGTGGAGAGAAAGAGGGGAGGATTAGAGAAAGCTGATATAGGGGAAGGAAGAGATGGAGGGAAGAGGAGAGACGAAGAGGAACAGAAAAGCGAGAGAGAACTGCTGTCCTAAGCTATTTTCTGTCTATAAAAAAAATACAGAAGAAGACCACAGTTGGCTGCGCCTCTTGGAGGATGCCAGTTGGCTGCGCCTCTTGGAGGATGCCAGTTTATTCTCTAGCGCGCATTCACACAGACAGGTCCACAAGGATGTGTGCTTGGCCAGCCTATAGCGTCTCATGTTCCCCCTCCCTGTCCTTGCATTGAGCAGCAGAATTCTGCAGACTCCTCATTACGCTATCAGATGTGTTGCATGTGACTAGCGGTCCACACACAGTATCCAGTAAGATATTCTCATCCCAGTCGGAGTCTGTTTCCTGCATACTGAAAACAGCTAGAAAGGATAGGAACAGCCAGGGTTTTAAACAGGCGTATAGGGGAGGGATGCGTGTCATAAAAAGAGAAGACGATGCAGGTAGGATGCATGACGTTCAACATCAAGCCAGGTGTGTGTGTGTGTGTACGTACGTTCATGTAGGGAACCTCTAGGTCCATGGCCGTCCTTTCCACCGATGTTACCCATGATGCAGCAGGTGCAGGGAGATAGCAGTGTGACTGTGCTTCCCAGCACCCCTCACATTCCCCTCGGGTGCTCTCTCTTAGGTCCACCGCAGATTGGATAGGGCATAATACACCTAGAAGTACAGAGAAAGCTCAGACCATTCATATTTAAATACAAATATGGTTAACACTACTAAATTCCCCTTTAATAGAGTGGGTACCCTGACTACAGTGGAAAACAATGTTGTTGTTTTTGTTTTCTCAAGTGATGGGAGCAATGACCGATACTTAAAATGCTGCAAGGTAATTGAGCAGGATGACTGCTGGTATATGTGCTTATCCCTGCAGGATGTTCACCCATCATCATGCCCGACTCCCTGTGTCCAGTGTAGCATTAGATTAATAACACAAGTAGGTGATGATAGGGAGAAAACCTGACAGTCCCCAGGGTTTAATGTGGAATTAATATGTTGTTAAATTGATTAGGCCAGCCTGTTCAATGGAAAGGCCGCTGCTTAGTTTTATGGATTGATTGTGTGTGTGTTCTTGCAGAAAAAAATACCTTCCGAATACTAGTGTCTAATACTTGTAAGGCATGGTAATAAGGCTACGGCAAAACTCTGAACATTTACAGACATTACACATCGGATCCTGAATAAAATAATCCCTGTTATATACAGTATCACCGGTTACTAATGGCATAGACTCGGTTCTGTAAAGGTAGACTAGACACTCGAGAGGGATACAATAACAAGACAAGAAATACACATACTATCTCGGTGTCTAGTCACTGCACAAAAATATCACCGTGCTAGCTATTGGATTCAGGCAAACACAAACACTGTATTCTCTTGTAATCAACCACCCACCTTGATATATATTCCCACGACCACGTAGCCTACCGCCCGATAAATACTGTTTTAGGCTCTCTTCTCAGCTTTCCTCATCGCCGCATTTTTCTCCGTCTTCAATAGTCTGATACAGGTTTGGGGGGCTGTTTCCTGCTGATGAAACGTTGTGTAGTATGAGCGGAGAAAGATATTTGTGGAACCTGCTTGGAAGAAACGATGCTGCAAACTGCGAGACAGACGGAGGGACTGACTGTGCTACGCCGCGCCGTTAAACCGTTGGAGGCAAGGAAGACAGTCTACTGTTCTACTGCGAGAAATTGTATCCTAGAACACTGGATATATTTAACTATAAATGTGTGTAGAAAAATCTCCACTCCAGAAGTGTTGAGCGAGGAGAAAATCATGAATTTTGATTAAATTCAAGTTGATAATGACAGATGCCTAGGATACATTCAGTAGCTCCAGTGTTGGAAGTTTCGATGCAAATATCATTTGGCAGATAAGGTAGCGTAAACCTATTTAATAGAATACATTTATTTTTCCTGAATGAAGTTCAGTTTTTCTTCAAGAGATTCTCCAAGTATTTTAGAGCAACGAAGGGACATATAGGATTTCAGAGGGACCTACTCGAACTTCCCGGGGGTCTCTGACTATATACCTTTACTTGGCCAAACCACCCTTTGGACGGCGCTATTATCATTTTACGTCGTTTGTCATTGCGTCTCTCTCTTGTCCCCCGCGTCCGGCTCGTACATAAATCATAAATCCCGCCTATTTCGATAATCTCTCTTCTTAAAAACGGTAACTAACCCCCAACCCAAATTTCAGCCTTTGCCCAACCCCTACAAATGTAAAAAATAAATAAATAAATGCATTCAGGTGAGATGTTGTGGGTGGGAGAAATTGTGCAAAAATATTCATTTTCAGGTGGGTAAATGTAGTTGAACTTGATCCCAACACTTTCTCACTAAAGCATACTTACCAGACGTCCACTGGCATATTCTGATAATAAAATTATGTGCATCGCATGCATTTATGGCTCTGAACAGTTAGCTCACAGTGATATGCGTCGAGTTCCTGACGTCTATCCCACTTGCTGGGCGCTTCCTCAAAATATTTCGCGGTATTGTGTTGGGAAGAGAAGTGCAATCATCGCCTCGAAATGGAAGATTATGGGCTCAATTCAATCCAACCCGCATTGCAGTGTTTATGCAGTAGTCTTTTTTCCAATGGTCTAATTAAAGCACAGATTGGTTTTAGGTACTGTATAAAAAAACTACTACCAGGGTAACCCTTCGCACAGGTATGTTTTCACTTTTCAGAATTATAACAGAGTTTTTGCACGGGATGAATATTGTAAATAAAGGGTTAAAAAAAGAAGAAAAAAGATATCCAGCCCATGTGGGATTAAAACTCACAACCATTGAACTATTACGCCATTGTTATTAGCGGACTGAGTCACCAAAACGTTTTCATTCATATTTACAACAAAAAAATGTAAAAATATGAGTACTGTCTTAATAAAACGATTTACACCACCATGCTAGAGTACACTGGCTAATGTTACTGCCTCATGTTCAGCCAATCAGGTTGTAGCAGTCTGTTTACCCCTGGCTGAGCGCTGTGTGCAACATCAGGAAGTAACAGACATTCTATCAACTACCTCATCCCCATATTATTATTATGTTTGCTCATTTGCACCCCAGTATCCCTACTTGCACATTGATTTTCTGCATATCTATCACTCCAGTGTTTAATTGCTCAATTTGAATTGCTTCGACCGCTACGGCCTATTTATTGCCTTAACTCCCTAATCTTACTACATTTGCACACACTGTATATATATTTTTTTTATTGTGTTATTGACTGTGCGTTTGTTTATCCCATGTGTAACTCTGTGTTGTTGTTTGTGTCGCACTGCTTTGCTTTATCTTGGCCAGGTCACAGTTGTAAATGAGAACTTGTTCTCAATTGGCCTACCTGGTTCAATATATGTGAAATAAAAAAAATTAAAAAAGTGGTGGAAAATTGTGTTTTATTAACACATTTTCCCATTTGTTTTCCTGGCAGTTCGGCGTTAAAGCTAGTTCGGCGTTAAAGCTAGTTCGGCGTTAAAGCTAGCTCGGCGTTAAAGCTAGTTCGGCGTTAAAGCTAGTTCGGCGTTAAAGCTAGCTCGGCGTTAAAGCTAGTTCGGCGTTAAAGCTAGCTCGGCGTTAAAGCTAGTTCGGCGTTAAAGCTAGTTCGGCGTTAAAGCTAGTTCGGCGTTAAAGCTAGCTCGGCGTTAAAGCTAGTTCGGCGTTAAAGCTAGTTCGGCGTTAAAGCTAGTTCGGCGTTAAAGCTAGTTCGGCGTTAAAGCTAGTTCGGCGTTAAAGCTAGTTCGGCGTTAAAGCTAGTTCGGCGTTAAAGCTAGCTCGGCGTTAAAGCTAGTTCGGCGTTAAAGCTAGCTCGGCGTTAAAGCTAGCTCGGCGTTAAAGCTAGTTCGGCGTTAAAGCTAGTTCGGCGTTAAAGCTAGTTCGGCGTTAAAGCTAGTTCGGCGTTAAAGCTAGTTCGGCGTTAAAGCTAGTTCAGGAGGAACGCGACGCCCTTACAGCCTGAATCGAGGATGTTTTATGTCGGTAGATGAGGAACACAATGTATAGCCGACTCTAGTAGCCAAAAGGCAGTTTTCCCATGGGCACCGCCATTGAGGGATTCCACCATGCTTCCACCATTTTAAAGTAGTCGAATGGGTAGGAATTCCTATGGGTTGTAGCCTCAATGGCGCTGCTCATGCTGTCACAGAAGATATAATAGCACAAATATAAAGACAAGTCCTCTATCTTTCTATATGAGCCGGCTGCATACATTCCAGTTGGACACAGATGACAAACAATGTGAAAGGAATACTAGCTCAATCTGTCGGCTCATTGGGCTATTCTCTACTACTGTGTAAAACTAACAAGACATACCAAGTTTAAAACTTTGAGGTAGGCCGCCGTCTACTAGGGGCTATTGTTAGTTTAATGTCGCTTAACCCAGAAAAACATCCCAAGGAATTTGGTTGTTCATTCTGCCCACAAGATTTTACTGTTAGTATGATATCCTTGAGTGAAGTACTAATTGACCACTGGAGGGCAGAATAAATCAACATACTGAACAAATAGACTGATACAAGTGAAATAAATTCATAAAAAACATACAAGAAAAGTCCAATTGACTTGATTTAGTGAATGGGTTATTTCCCCCATCTAGGTGGGGGTAGCCTATCTGTTAAAGGAACATGATGCAATTTTTCAATCCTCTCAAAACTACACTAGTGCCTAGGGCTTGATTTGGGATTCTCACAGGACCTGGGTACAAGGCTACAGAGGGATGCTATTAGCAGTTCTTGAAAAACATCTATTAGCAGTTCTTGAAAAACATCCAGCTCTTAGAACAGGAAAGTTACCAACAGTCACCCAAAGTTACCAACAGTCACCCAAAGTTACCAACAGTCACCAACCGTCACTTGATCAAATTTGTCAACACAAGGTTTGAAATTTGTAAGGGCCAAACATTTAGTACAGAAATAAAGATTCATTGTAGAACAAAAAAAGGGTTCTATCGCTTGCTTCAAATCAAACTTTTTATCACATGTGCCAAATACAACAAGTGTAGACCTTACTGTGAAATGCTTACTTACAAGCCCTTAAAGCTTCTTGAACTGCACTGTTGGTTAAGAAAATATATACCAATCAAACTAAAGTAAAAAAATATATAAAAAGTAACACAAAATAACAAGGCTATATACAGGGGGTACTGGTACTGAGTCAGTGTGCGGGGGTACAGGTTAGAGGTAATTTGTACATGTAGGTAGGGTGAAGTGACTATGCATAGATAATAAAACAGAGAGTAGCTGCAGTGTATGAAACAAATTGGGGGAGGGGGGTCAATGTGAATAGTCCAGTGGCCATTTGATTAATTGTTCAGCAGCCTCATGGATTGGGGGTATAAGTGTCACTCCGGAAAGGTTTTATATAGAATCGCCGAACCCTTTTCTTGAATCATGAAGCGCCCAGAGCTCCATGACGGGTTATAGGATACAGAATCGTAAGTAAGCGTTTCAATCTACACCTATTGTATACGAACCAAGTGAACAATTACATTTTATTTGGTAATATACTGGGTTGGGGGAAGAGTAGTATAATGTAAATATTGAGGAATAAAATAAAATAACATGTATTTCCAGTTTTTTTTAATATGGCTTAGATCGTGAAAAACAAACGACTCAGCAGTCCAAAAATATATATATCAATATATCATTTTTTTCACACTATGAGGCTGGAATAATACTGTGACATATAGACCATGATGATGATGCCCTTTCGGTGTCAGAGCTGCTTGGAAAGACCGCCTGAAATATCAGCCTGTTTTGGTGGGATGGAGTTTGTCTGGCCGGTGACATCACAAGATGGTAAATTAGTACAGACCAATATAAATAAAATGTTATTAGTCATATGCGCCGAATACAACAGGTGTAGATTACAGAGAAATGCTTACTAATGAGCCCCTAACCAACAATGCAGTTAAAAAATAGGATAAGAATAAGAAATAAAAAGTAACAAGTAATTAAAGAGCAGCAGTAAAATAGCAATAGCGAGACTATATACAGGAGGGTACCGGTACAGAGTCAATGTGCGGGGGGAACGGTTAGTTGAGGAAATATGTACATGTAGGTAGAGTTATTAAAAGTGACTATGCATAGATGATAACAACAAAGAGTAGCAGCGTGTAAAGGGGGGGGGGGGGGGGGGCAGTGCAAATAGTCTCGGTAGCCATTTGATTAGGTGTTCAGGAGTCTTATGGCTTGGGGGTAGAAGCTGTTTAGAAGCCTCTTGAACCTAGACTTGGTGCTCCGGTACCGCTTGCCGAGCAGTAGCAGAGAGAACAGTCTATGACTAGGGTGGCTGGAGTCTTTGACCATTTTTAGGGCCTTCCTCTGGCACAGCCGGGTATAGAGGTCCTGGATGGCAGGATGCTTGGTCCCAGTGATGTACTGGGCCGTTCACACTACCCTCTGTAGTGCCATGCGGTCGGAGGCCGAGCAGTTGCTATACCAGGCGGTGATGCAACCAGTCAGGATGCTTTCGAAGGTGAAGGTTTTGTCGTGCCCGCTTCACGACTGTCATGGTGTGTTTGGACCATGTTAATTATGTGGACACCAAGGAACTTGAAGCTCTCAACCTGCTCCACTGCAGCCCTGTCGATGAGAATTGGGGAGTGCCCGGTCCTCTTTTTCCTGTAGTCCACAATCATCTGCTTTGTCTTGATCACGTTGAGGGAAAGGTTGTTGTCCTGGCACCACACGGCCAGATCTCTGACCTCCTCCCTATAGGCTGTCTCGTCATTGTCCATGATCAGCCCTACCACAGTTGTGTCATCGGCAAACTTAATGATGGTGTTGGAGTCGTGCCAGGCAGTGCAGTCATGAGTGAACAGGGAGTACAGGAGGGGACTGAGCATGCACCCCTGAGGGGCCAGTGTTGAGGATCATCGTGGCGGATGTATTGTTACTTACCCTTACCACCTGGGGGTGGCCCGTCAGGATGTCCAGGATCCAGTTGCAGAGGGATGTGTTTAGTCCCAGGGTCCTTAGCTTATTGATGAGCTTTGAGGGCACTGTGGTGTTGAACGCTGAGCTGTTGTCAATGAATCACATTCTCACATAGGTGTTCCTTTTGTCCAGGTGGGAAAGGGCAGTGTGGAGTGCAATAGAGATGGCATCATCTCTGGATCTGTTGGGGCGGTATGCAAATTGGAGTGGGTCTAGGGTTTCTGGGATAATAGTGTTGATGTTAGCCATGACCAGCCTTTCAAAGCACTTCATGGCAACTGACGCGAGTGCTACGGGTCGGTAGTCGTTTAGGCAGATTACCTTAGTGTTCTTGGGCACAGGCACTATGGTGGTCTGCTTAAAACATGTTGGTATTACAGAGACAGAGAGAGGTTGAAAATATCAGTGAAGACACTTGCCAGTTGATAAGCGCATGCTCGTAGTACACATCCTGGTAATCCATCTGGCCCTGCGGCCTTGTGAATGTTGACCTGTTTAAAGGTCTTACATCGGCTGCGGAGAGTGTGATCACGCAGTCTTTCAGAACAGCTGGTGCCCTCATGCATGTTTGTGTTATTTGCCTCGAAGCGAGCATAGAAGTAGTTTAGCTCGTCTAGTAGGCTCATGTCACTACGCAGCTCGTGGCTGTGCTTCCCTTTGTAGTCTGTAATGGTTTGCAAACTCTGCCACATCCAACGAGCATCCGAGCTGGTGTAGTACGAGTCGATCTTAGTCCTGTATTGACGCTTTGCCTGTTTGATGGTTCGTCGGAGGGCAAAGCGGGATTTCTTATAGCTTCCGTGTTAGAGTCCCGCTCCTTGAATGTGGGAGCTCTACCCTTTAGCTCAGTGCGGATGTTGCCTGTAATCCATGGCTTCTGGTTGGGGTATGTAAATACTATACGGCCACTGTGGGGACAACGTCATCAATGCACTTATTGATGAAGCCAATTACAGATGTGGTGTCCTCAATGCCATCGGAGGAATCCTGGAACATATTCCAGTCTGTGCTAGCAAAACAGTCCTGTAGCTTAGCATCTGCTTCATCCGACCACTTTTTTATTGATCTAGTCACGGGTGCTTCCTGCTTGAAGGAATCAGGAGGATAGAATTATGGTCAGATTTGCCAAATGGAGGGTGAGGGAGAGCTTTGTATGCGTCTCTGTGTGTGGAGTCAAGATGGTCCAGAGTTTTTTTCCCTCTGGTTGCACATTTAACATGCGGATAGAAATTTTGTAAAACCGATACAAGTTTCCCTGCATTATAGTCCCCGGCTACTGGGAGCGCCGCCTCTGGGTGAGCGTTTTCTTGTTTGCTTATGGTAAAATACAGCTCATTCAATGCGGTCTTAGTGCCAGCCTCTGACTGTGGTGGTATGTAAACATCTACAAACAAATACAGATGAAAACGATCATTTTACAGTTTTGAATGTCCTGTTTGTAGTTTAATCGTCCGCATAGGTCATCTATTTTATTGTCCAAAGATTGCACGTTTGCTAGCAGAATGGAAGGAAGTGAGGGTTTATATGATCGCCTACGAATTCTCAGAAGGCAGTCCTTTTTCTCTGCCTCCTCTTCACGAAAATCACGGGGATCTGGTCCTGTCCCCGAGAAAGAAGTATATCGTTCACATCGGCATCGTCAGATTCGTTAAAGGAAAAAAAGGATTCTGCCAGTCTGTGGTGAGTAATCGCAGTCCTGATGTCCAGAAGTTATTTTCGGTCATAAGAGACGGAAGCACCAACATTATGTACAAATTAAGTTTAACTTTTTTTTGTTAAAAGCAAATTAACAAAAAAAAAATACAAATTGGTTGGGGGCACGTAAAATGAGTTCCAAGGGTTCCAACCCGCTCTGCCAATAACAGTTTGCCTTCCCCACTCCCAGCAAAATTATTTATTGAGAAATGGCTTTGCCAGTGGTGGAAAAAGTACCCAATTGTCATACTTGAGTCAAAATAAAGATACATTAATAAAAAAATTACTCAAGTAAAAGTCACCCAGTAAAATACTACTTGAGTAAAAATAAAGTATTTGGTTTTAAATATACTTTAGTATCAAAAGTAAATGTAATTGCTAAAATATACTGAAAGTAAAATGTATAAATCATTTCAACTTACATTAAACAAATCAGATGGCACCATTTTTTTTTAATTCACCATTTATTTACAAATAACCAGGGGCACACTCCAACACAGACATCATTTACAAACTAAGCATGTGTTTAGTTAGTTCGCTAGATCAAAAGGCAATAGGGATGCCCAGGGATGTTCTCTTGATAATTGCGTAAACTGGACCAGCTGTAATGCTAGCCATTCAAAATGCAACGAGTACTTTTGAGTTAAAGGAAAAAAAGTACATTATTTCCTTTAGGAATGTAGTGAAGTAAAAGTAGTCAAAAATATAAATAGTAAAGTACAGATACCCCCAAAACTATTTAACTAGTACTTTAAAGTATTTCTACTTAAGTGCTTTACAGCACTGCTCTTTGCTAAGATGCCATTTGTTTTATGAAAACATTCAAATAGAAACAAAATCACAGCAAGGCCTTTCCTGCAGTCAAATGAACAAATTGCCCTCATGGGTGGCATGTTATTCATATTTTTCTTAAACATTTTTTTTCTTTCCTTTTACACATAAAATCCAGTGTGGCTTTGTCAAACAGTTGTGTTATATTTCAGTCTTCTATGATGCATGTCTGACATGGCACAGGTGTCTTTTTATTGTAAAGCCCATAACCATGTGTGAGGTGGATACTTCTGTTTCAAAGTAGATTTGTTTAAGACGACCAAGAAACACTCTTTGACCCTGATGTCACGTACTGCTGTAAAAGGTAAATTGTTAACCAGAAATTATAAGACATGGAGATAAAAACACCTTCAGTAACTGATAGGTTGCTGGATCGAATCCCCGAGCTGACAAGGTAAAAATGTTGTTCTGCCCCTGAACAAGGCAGTTAACCCACTGTTCCCAGGTAGGCCGTCATTGTAAATAAGAATGTGTTCTTAACAGACTTGCTTAGTTAAAATAAATTATAGATAAATGTAATATATATTATATTTAACACAAACACCATATCCCTCCAGTGGTACCAAACTTCACACCCTAGAAAAAAGAGGCATAGCATTTATAGGATGTTTTACAGTACACTGCAGCTGCTCTTCAAGCCAAACTCAGTTTCAAGTCTGTGTGTAACTATCTAATTTCATGGACAATTTTCATTACATTGATCACTTTATTACATAATTATTTCAGCTCAAAAAACATGTAAAAAAGATAAAACAATCAAGAAGTATTTCAAACAGGAAAGAACGCCGAGGTTGTTGTTGCATAAGATTGTGAATGGTTCCGGGTGTCATATTTTTACAACGGGCACTTAAAAACCTAGCAAGAACAGGTCGACATCCAGGTACACTTCTCCTACAGGTAGTGTGTACACAGGTAATAGGTCATAAAGGCACTGTTAGAACATTGCTATGGTGGGTTGCTGGGTGTGACCAAATTCCATCCTGGAACATGGTACATTGACAGGATAATATGGTGGTAATTGACATACAGTGGGGCAAAAAAGTATTTAGTCAGCCACCAATTGTGCAAGTTCTCCCACTTAAAAAGATGAGAAGCATGTAATTTTCATCATAGGTACACTTCAACTATGACAGACAAAATGAGAAGAAAACAAATCCTGAAAAGCACATTGTAGGATTTTTTATGAATTTGCAAATTATGGTGGAAAATAAGTTTTGGTCACCTACAAACAAGCAAAATTTCTGGCTCTCACAGACCTGTAACTTTTTCAAGAGGCCCCTCTGTCCTCCACTCGTTACCTGCATTAATGACACCTGTTTGAACTTGTTATCAGTATAAAAGACACCTGTCCACAACCCCAAACAGTCACACTCCAAACTCCACTATGGCCAAGACCAAAGAGCTGTCAAAGGACACCAGAAACAAAATTGTAGACCTGCACCAGGCTGGGAAGACTGAATCTGCAATAGGTAAGCAGCTTGGTTTGAAGAAATCAACTGTGGGAGCATTTATTAGGAAATGGAAGACATACAAGACCACTGATAATCTCCCTCGATCTGGGGCTCCACGGAAGATCTCACCCCGTGGGGTCAAAATGATCACAAGAACGGTGAGCAAAAATCCCAGAGCCACACAGGGGGACCTAGTGAATGACCTGCAGAGAGCTGGGACCAAAGTAACAAACACACTACGCCGCCAGGGACTCAAATCCTGCAGTGCCAGATGTGTCCCCCTGCTTAAGCCAGTACATGTCCAGGCCCGTCTGAAGTTTGCTAGAGAGCATTTGGATGATCCAGAAGATTGGGAGAATGTCATATGGTCAGATGAAACCAAAATATAACTTTTTGGTAAAAACTCAACTTGTCATGTTTGGAGGACAAAGAATGCTGAGTTGCATCCAAAGAACACCATACCTACTGTGAAGCATGGGGGTGGAAACATGCTTTGGGGCTGTTTTTCTGCAAAGGGACCAGGACGACTGATCCGTGTAAAAGAAAGAATGAATGGGGCCATGTATCGTGAAATTTTGAGTGAAAACCTCCTTCCATCAGCAAGAGCATTGAAGATGAAACGTGGCTGGGTCTTTCAGCATGACAATGATCCCAAACACACCGCCCGGGCAACGAAGGAGTTGCTTCGTAAGAAGCATTTCAAGGTCCTGGAGGGGCCTAGCCAGTCTCCAGATCTCAACCCCATAGAAAATCTTTGGAGGGAGTTGAAACTCCCAAACAACAGCCCCAAAACATCACTGCTCTAGAGGAGATCTGCATGGAGGAATGGGCCAAAATACCAGCAACAGTGTGCGAAAACTTTGAAGACTTACAGAAAACGTTTGACCTCTGACATTGCCAAGAAAAGGTATATAACAAGTATTGAGAGAAACTTTTGTTATTGACCAAATACTTATTTTCCACCATAATTTGCAAATAAATTCATTAAAAATCCTACAATGTGATTTGTGATTTTTTTCTCTCTCGCATTTTGTCTGTCATAGTTGAAGTGTACCTATGATGAAAATTACAGGCCTCTCATCTTTTTAAGTGGGATAACTTGCACAATTGGTGTCTGACTAAATACTTTTTTGCCCCACTGTACACAGAAGAGGGTGTAAGTCTGATTAACCAAAATACCATTTGTAAATATTGTGCACAACCCTGTACTCCTTATGTTTTCCTATATGGTCACAGGCATAACAAATAGATTGGATGAACTCTTGACTCAGTTGAATTAGATGTTTCTGAGCAAATAAGTTTCTACGCCACTGAAAGTAGCGCAGATATGCCTCATCATCCTTGTCCAACTTCAGGAGGAATTCAGCCAGGGCTTTTGCATTGGGAAAATCATTAACATGGATGAAGGAATCTCCCGGGACAAAGTCCTCATAGTTCTGTCTCGGTGGGCCCAATACTACTGGCACTGTTCCTGCTGCAAGTGGTCCGTTAAGCTTCTCAGTGATGTAGTCTCTGTGGACTGAGTTCTCAAAGGAGAGGTAGAACTTACAGCTGGAGAGTGTTGAGTAGTAGTCCTCATATCTCAAGAATCTTGCAAAGGCTTTTCCAAAGACATCCACCTTAATATGTTTGACAAGTTCTCTGTAATAGTTATCCCTTACGGCTGTTCCAGTTGCAGGGTTATTGTTACTCACAATCCAGCAAACTAATTTATCCTTCTTGGGCAGCACAAAGTCCTCACCCTGACCTTTCCTTGCAGTTAAGCGCCAACGTACAGGGATGTCTGCATCTTCCCTATAACTCAAGGTCAAGTTGAAAAGGTTCTCTAGACCAGGTATCCTAATTGTGTTTGTAGGTGATTCCACATGATACCAGATCCACTTCTGGAATGGTGGTCGAGGTGATGGAGGCAAGTTGGATAAATCATGTTTGATGGATTTGTGAAAGATGAGCACCCCGTCTGCCTTGTTGTACAGAGACCGGTCATCTGTCAGTTGGCAGCCATCAATGTTGAAGAAAGTGGTGCAATCACTAAAATCAAACCTGCGGTTTTCAGGCCAGAACCACAACAGCATGATGGGCTTGTCTGGCTCTGGCTGCTTCTTAGACAAGGAGCTGTTCTCAGATGGCTTTGAGTAATGACGTGGCAAAGCAGGCTGGGGAGGGCAGATCTGAGATGGAGCTGATTGATAGTACATTACAAACAGCGTCAGAAATCCTCCTATACCAAGGATCCCCACCAAGATGATACGCAAAGGTCCAGTAAGGAATGTACTAGGCAGCATTTTGGCCCCTGTAAAGAGCAAAAGAAAAACATTGCATTCACACAAAGAAATGCAACTAAATGAAACATTTTGTTTAAGTGTTATTTAACAGCTTGTGTGTACACACAAAGTAAAAGAAAATAAACTGGTGCAGATTAAAAACACATATTTAACATTTCATATATTTGCCCTCATCCTGTGCCCGAAAGACAACTCTCCCATAAAAGCGATAAAGAGCTAATACCTAATACCCAGGAGTGGCAGGTAGCCTAGCGGTTAGAGGCAATCCTGGACGAATTCCGTGTCTGACGGTTCAAATCTGGCAGTAAGTGAGCTGGCAACCGGAGGGTTGCTGGTATCAAATCCTCGATGCCATATCCTGTCATTGTGCCCTTAAGCAAGGCACTTAACCCCCCACAACAACAGCCCCCCAGACACCCAGTGTGGCAGCCCCCCCCCCACCTCTCCAAAACACACAAACATACATATTTTGTAGGGGTTAGGTTAAAAGCGGAGGTCAAATTTCAGTTGGACCTTGTGTGCAATTGATCAATAAAGTGATCTTAATATTGCCCCCCCCCCCAAAAAAAAATTCAGTCAAATTCTGATTGGAAATAGAAACGAGGAAACGTCTACCTGGCTACCTCAAGATTGTGTTAATTTTCAGCACAACCTGTTGGAAATATATTTTTTTGATAATGGTGGGTGAGGTATACTTTAAAACAAGTGATCTCATACCCTTATGCTTTACCAATCTAGGTCTAGTTTTAAGTCACATTGATATTTTCTTTTGCTAAAATTATTCTAGAATATAGACTAAAGAGCTCGCTGTAGCCCTTAAATGATCTATTTTTTTTTTTACACAATACAATTTTCCCATCAAGAGAATGAATGTTGTGTAGCCTATTATGCATTTGAGTGTTTGTATTATACTGTGTTTGCCATGTGTTATGTATTTTCTCATACTATTGTGTATGCAATGTTTGAGTATGTAAAATTGTGCATAATTCAGTATGTGTAAACTTCGACCAAAAACAAGTATAGCCGAAGTCACTCGTTCCCTCTTTTGCTATTGATATTTTCTATGTGACCTAAAAATAGGTTATTTAGGCAATTGCTCAAATCATTGTAGCCTAATGAAAGGCAGGAATTGAGCATCAATGAGGCCTACAGAATCTACAATTAAAACAATTAACCATGAAGTAGCAAGTGAAGCGACGTTGTCATAGATCTAATATGTTGACCTGTAGATTATTGGTTAGGCTACTGTGAAATGTGTGCGCTTTTAGATAATAGTAGCCTATAGCTGGCCTCAGAAATACAAACATTGAAGCAACTGATGTAGCCTAATGGCTTAATACTAGGTAGGTCTATCGATTAAACATACATGAAAGATGTCAATATTTATCCTAATAATCTAACTAGCGATCATATAATTCATACATCTTGGTTTTAATTCATTTTTTTTAATGCATCCTTGCTTCGCTTGTTTATAACATTGCAAACTTTTTAGGCTTTATATATTCAACAATGAAGTTTTCGGAGGTCAGAGACAGATTAACAGCTTTATTCTGTGTGTGTGTGTGTGTGTGTGTGTGTGTGTGTAAAGTGACACAGGAGGGCAAACGGTGGTATAAGACACGTACACCTCGATCCCACCGACAGTGTTGTTTCGCAAAATGGTTGGCAGATATCTGGATATTTGTGCAACAAAAAGTTCAACATTCACCTTCTGATACCACTTCTGTCAAGCATACACTTGAGGCATATGTTCGATAAAGCCAATGTATGCACCACACAGACCGCACTGCGAGGCAAGGCAATGCTGCAAGACAAAAGCAGCGTTCCAATGGAAATTAATGTACTTCTGGTGGACCTCCCTGTCGGTGTAATTGAGGCGTTAGCTGTTCTAATAGTGGTCTGAGGCAGGAGTTAGATTATGAGCGATTTCACGTGCAACATTTCTAAAAGGCTGTTTTGGGAATTTCAAGATGCTCTTACGAAGGTTCTAAAGATTAACTTAGCCTTAAGATGTTTTTGGGAAACCAGGCCCTGGTCTACGTTCAGTAAAAACAGAAACTGTGATTTACTGAATGACCAGTTGTGTTCAAAATGCACCGCTGCCCTTTAAATATGTCACTCATTGATTAAAGCCACAACCACCAAACATTACAGAGGAGTATAAGAGCCAAGTGAATAATGGCAATATTGAGCATAGTGGCAATATATATTTTTTGAGATGAAAGTAAACATTTTTATTATAAAGTCTCAGTTATACAGCATTTCAATATTAATGTAGGGGATATGGTTAAGGGAATGTCTCCCTGTTGCTGTGCGTGCCACCATTGAAATGCCTGAGTTAGATGACTTGGTGAAACTATACTTTAGAATTGGCTTTAGTAAGGAAATCCTTGATCTTTTAGCACATAATATAAGTATTAGGACCTGGAAAATATTGCCACAGATTGTTTTCAGAAGGACACTATGGTCACATACTTTTGGTCATGTAGTGCATGTGGACACCTGCCCGTCAAACATCTCATTCCAAAATCATGGGCATTAATATGGAGTTGGTCCCCCCTTTGCTGCAAAAACAGCCTCCACTCTTCTGGGAAGGTTTTCCACTAGATGTTGGAACATTGTTGCGGGGACTTGCTTCCATTCAGCCACAAGAACATTAATGAGGTCGGGCGAATAGGCCTGGTTTGCAGTCTGCATTCCAATTCATCCCAATGGTGTTCAATGGGCTTAAGGGCAGTGCTCAGTGCAGGGCAGTCAAGTTCTTCCACACCAATCTCAACAAACCATTTATGTATGGGCCTCAATGTATGCAGGGGGCATTGTCATCTTGAGACAGGAAAGGGTCTTTCCCAAACTGTTGCCACAAAGTTAGAAGCACAGAATAATCTCAAATGTCCTTGTATGCGGTAGCGTAAAGAGATTTCCCATCACTGGAACTAAGGGGCCTAGCCCGAAACATGAAAAACGGCCCCAGATCATTACTGCTCCACCAAACCTTAAAATTGGCACGATGCACCCAGATGCGTCCGTCAGACTGCCAGATGGTGAAGCTTGAGTTATCACTCAGAATGCGTTTCCACTGCTCCAGAGTCCAATGGTAGTGAGCTTTACAACAATCCAGCCAACGCTTGGCATTGCTTCAAGATGGCCTTAGTGATTTATGGAGGTTTGAAAAAAAAAAGTCAAGGCCATCAGTCCCTGTACCTAAGAAAGCAAAGGTAATTGAAACAAATCATAATTATATTATAAATTATCATCAGATTTCAAATGTGATTTGTGGCAAAATTGGGAAAAAGTGGAATAATAAAATAAGAGTGGATAATAACAGTAGTGTTCTTTCTGACAAGCACAGTAATTACCCTAGATATTAGCCCATTAATGAGAATAGTTCCGCTGTTAAGACAAAATTAAGTAAATAGATGAGTCTCCTTTAGACAAGATTTAAAAATATTTGTAAAAAAATAAAAATAGCTAACTCTAAACCGAAGGTTTGAATCGAAAGCTGGCTTTGGCTGGACCCGCTAACAGCGAAGCACTAAATGGAGATGGAATGTGCCTAGCGGTTATGGACTTCTTCGCTGGGATGCGGGACTCTACACATTCTATGTGGGAGCTCTCCTCCACGCTCCTTGGAGCATGTAGTGGAGATGACATGTGCTTTACCATTAGCTGACACTACCAGGCCTCAGGCTTGCCTGTGTGGGACACCACACATTGTATTTGGGGAAGTCTCCTCTACGCTCACTAGACTTGAGGTGGAGACTAAACCCATTGGCCCCGCAGTGATAGGGCAATGCATGGATCTGGCTCATGCCCTACGAAGTGAGGAGAGGCATCTCCAGCTTGTCTGGGGAGGGAGTCCTACATTTGATGTGGGTAGTACCATCCACGCCCATTGATTTTCTGTGGACCCATAAAACGGACGGAAGCAGCCTAGGATCACTGAATGTCAACTTGATGAAATTCAAAGGAGCGTACCCAATTGTAGTAATCCTGCTCAGTACGAGAGGAACGACAGGTTCAGACATTTGGTGTATGTGCTTGGCTGAGGAGCCAATGGTGCGAAGCTACTATCTGTGGGATTATGACTGAACACCTCGAAGTCAGAATCCCCCCTAAACGTAACGATACCTTAGCGGCGCGGATCTTCGGTTGGCCCAGGACAGCCTGCCTCTTTTGGCAGATGAGTAGAGCCATCCGTGACGGAGTTGGGGTGCGGCCGGGTGAGTTGCTGCCCCTCTCCTGATGCGCATCGCATGTTTGTGGAGAACCTGGTGCTAAATCACTCGTAGACAACCTGATTCTGGGTTAAGGTTTCGTACGTAGCAGAGCAGCTCACTCGCTGCGATCTATTGGAAGTCAGCCCTCGATCCAAGCTTTTGTCGGGGACGGAGGGCATCTTCCTCCACCATCCTCCTTCTTTACTTACGGGTTACCAGGTGCACGCAGAAGGGCCAGAGGCCAGACACCGAGTGTGAGAGGGCACAGGCAGGTGGGTAGAAGGCATAAAACATTGACATTGGGCTCTGGATAGGTAGGGGGCTAGGTGGTGGTCGCCCATCCACCCGGACCCGTCCTCTGGTGGGACTGTGAGTCAGGTTGGGACTCGCTGTGAAAGTCAAAGGGTCTCCAGGTTCACGAGGATGCCTCCCCCAAGGCGGGGGGCACTCAGAGTCAGAGCAGGGGCGGCCGGACTCGGGGGGGCTGGGAGCAGCACTCAGGCTGTGGAGGTTGGAGTAGGGACTTTGTCTCTGAGCGTATAAAAGTAGGTGGGTCACTAGGTGCACAGAGCCTGTTTCACGGGGTTCCTGACAGCGGGACTCTACACGTCTTAGTAATTCCAGGTAGTAAGCTACACTTTAAGGCCAAAGGAGAGGGGTGTTGACCAGGTAGGTGTGGAGGCCTGTAGTTCCAGGGAGTAAGCTATACACTCTCAGGCCCAGGGAGAGGGCAGGCAGGCGGGCAGGGAGTGTAGGCCTTGAGGCCAGGAGACAGAGGTCACCAATCTCCGCCCTCCTCTATATTCCTTACATGTTGTGGCTAGTCAAATACTCTCTATAGAACAAACTTCAAGTCAGGACAGTCAAACAAAAGTAATAATTAATGTATGTGTTATATTAAACAGAGGGAGTAAAAATGTAGGCAAGCAAAAAACATTTCAGAACTACTAGACAAATAAGACATGTGAGAGATTTATTTATAGACTACACTTGAAACAAAGAGCGAAACCGAAAACTGCAGACATTTCTAGTGCCTCCCCATCAAACCGCACTACACCGGCCCTCGACATCGTATCGGGCCTAACACCGGTGCCAATATAGCCTCACCAGCGGCTTCTGTAATTGCGCATTTGCAGTATGGATAAATCTAGCGGACTAAAACTCCGCTAGGTAAACATATTGTGATGATCTGTTGTATAGGTTGCCTTTACACAGGAAGCACAATTCAGATCTTTGCCAAATTATTTTCACAATTAAAGCTGCCTGTCTAAACACAGCCTAAGGAATCCGTTTTTACTAAAAAGTAGGTAACCTTCTAAATAGTATCCTAAAGTATGACTAGTAAGCTTGGGGGACCGATTTCACAAAAAAACAAAACATTTTAGGGCTAAATTCATCGTTAGAACCTTCGTATGAGGTTCATTACATCTCCGAGCTATTTTCCAAAACCATCGTTTTTAACGTTGCATTTAACATTCGTAATCTAGGACCACTCGTAGAACAGCTAAATGCATAGTTATTTATTTTTTGCCCTCCCGTGTCACTTTATACAGACCTCCGCTAAACATATAATCACATGGTTTATCCGTCTTCTCTGTGACCGCCGATAATTTAGGAACAAAGTTGACGACAAAAAGTAGCACGTCTTTGCAATTGATACAAACAAGCGACGCATACAAATATGCTTAAACTGCAAATCGAGAGGACTACAATAAAAATATATAAACACTAGACTATGGGCCCATTTCAATCATATTGAAATGTATTTCGTGGTCAATCAATTGAGTTATATTTTGTTACTTGTAGGCGACTAATTTGTCTCAATATATTTCAGGATGTGTAGCCTAACATATGCACAATGTGCCAAAATCGGTGATTTAGTGCGTTTTCATTGGCAAACGGAATAAGACCCTCTATTTGCAGCCGTAGGTAGCCTATTAATCTATAGCAGTTGATTAGTTGTCAGTATTGTGAACGAATTATGGAGTTAAGAAAATATCTAAATTGAGAAAGCTGATACGAGTGCTCTTCTTGAGATCCTATCACTATTGACACATGCTCCAACCACGCACCAAGCGACCGTTCTTTCTACGTGGTGTTTTGAGAAACGCATGTTAGGCCTACATCTTCGGCTGCTGTAGGAAAGCTGCATCGTTAAAACCCTCGTAAACCTAAATTATATCGCTATCGGGAAACTGGGCACAGCACACGATGTAGTTTGAGTGAGTAGTAGACAATACATTTCGGTCACGGCCTCAGACATATAAAAGTCAATCCTGTAAAATATACAATACATTTGCATGTATTATTTCACTTGACCATTCAAAACGGAAATCAACAAAGCCCCAATAAGTGAAAGCCTGTAAAACAAAAATATAATGCCTCACCGGTCAACAGGTTGTTCTTGTCACGCCGTATTCAGAGCTTCTGGTCAAGTCATTCATACACACGCCCGATGAGAACTATGTAGCTGTGAGATGTTTCTTTGGTAGGCCTACTCATCAGTTCAATAAAGCGATAGGAAACCGCGAGAAGCTGTTTCACAAGATCCTCCAAATACACTGGCTGTGAGAATGAGAAAAAAACAATTTATGGACACCCTTACAGCTGGAAAATACAGATTTTATTGTCATGGTGAAATAGAGGTTTACCTCAGCGGGGAGGGGCAAGCCAGATCGCGTTACTTCCTTCTAAGAAAAACATCCTCCATCGGGTTTCTTTGGAAAGTGGTGATGCAAGAAGTTCTACTTCATACATTTCAGACGTTAGTACGGTTGAAAGTATTGGTAATATCGGGTAGTAATATTAATAGTCACGCCGTTGACTTGACAGCGAGGGAGGAAGTGTGCGTGGTTCATATAAAACCGTACACCACACACTCATTGTCCACTCTTTCTTCTCGCAAAGTTATTTTAGTTCAAGCAAGTTGACTGCTCCCCATTTTTCGGATTGCATCTTCCCATGTCCTGTTTTTAGGATATGTTGTTTCTTAACATGACAGCGCATGATTTATTTAATTGGCCGTAATTTAAGTTAGGCTATTTGATCGTAGAAACCTGCATGATGTAAAAGGTGTCCGTCTCATTACATTGCCATACATTTTATCTCTAGCCTGTAGGCTACAGAAAAGGCCACATGCTCTTTCTACAATATCCTATATATGCTACATGATTTATTTTTGATATTTTCTTTTTGACCGAACTTTGGTGGAGCGCCCCAGCTATGCGTCTCAGCAACAGCACCCTGGAGAGGCGAGCTGGGAATGGACAAGCAAAATATGTTGTGCCCCTCCCTTTGACAAAGTGGGAACTGTTTATCACAGGGTGGCATCAGCACACACATAAAACGGCCATAAGGCACTGGTTGAGAGAAATTGTCATTGTTTTTAAGCAGAATTATTTTCTATGTGTTGTTGTTGGTGTGACTTGATGAGTTTGGCTCAGAAAATGCCACCCTCGCCGCTCTCCCCTACCTATCCCCTTTATCGGAAGACATCGGGCTTCCTTGTCTTGTGCTGATTTAGCCCCCCAGCTAGTGTGTGTGTTGGCCACTGTACTCCGGTGCTAACCTTGTCAAAATATCCTCCGCTGCTGTGCTCGTCATCTAGGCCACCGGGCACTGTCGTCCTTCGATTATTTAAAACTCCAAAGGGTCACTTCCCTAGATAACCACGTCTAGGAAGGATGTTAGTCTAGCCAGCTATAAATCGTGAGATTCGGATTGCCTCTGTAACAGGGTGGTTATGTTTCCACTTGCCTCGAAATAAAGATGTATTTAATGTTCAAGAATTCTTATTGGTTGGTTAAATTCCGATTAAAATAAGGCGTGTTGTGATTGGCCCCGCCTGCAGATGGTCAGGTGTCCCCAGTATAAAATGTGATGCAAGGGGTAGGTCACATTCTGAGTACTGTTTTCTATTTTATAATGTGTACAAGTTTGCTGTACATTGCAGATTTATTCATGTGTGTTTATATGGTACCTGTAAGGGATTGAGGGGATTTCTGGGATGTGCTTTGGTATATGATTGCTGTATTACAAGTGTGTTAGCTAGCATGCTGGTCACATACGCCCACTGCTAACAGTTGTTTTCATGCTACATATTTTACCATCGACAACCATCAACATCATCAAGCCCCGCACTTTCCTATTTAACAACAGCAGATAATAAATAATGTTCAACTGGGACCACTGGCTAGGGTGATTTATTTGGACAAAACACAACGCAAGGAGAGTATGATCAACATCTGTTACACCTCCCCTAGGCATCCCTCTCCCCTGGTATTACTAGCACGCTAAAAGCTAGCTAGCAAGTTTACCAACTCAACCTAGCTGCCACTGTGTGTTGTCATCTTGGATTACCAAATGACTGCCATAGTTGCGTTTCACATATATAAGCCTACGTTTCAACATGATATGTCTCCTGCTCCATCCCTGTGGTCATAGCTAGGCTCACCCAAAATAATTTTGCGGGAGCTGTACAACTCCCGCCAGATTATTGTAGCTCTATACCTTTACTGTGTATTGTGGTAGCTGTTGTAATACAGTCTCCTATTACTATTATGTTAGTGAATTTGATTGATAAGTATGTTGCAAAATAAATATTTATATTTTCTAATTTTTCTTCACCTTCTGAGCTGAGAAAACACTGCATCACCATGATGCTGGGCAGCATGGCTGTGCCTCCTGTGGAGCTGAACTACAAGTAGAAGATGGTCACGACCTGTGCTACGCCTGCCGAGGCGTTGGCCACCTGCGTGTGAGGCCTTTTCTGACCCCTGCATTAACTGCGTCATCCTCTTTGTCCTGTTTGTGAAGGTGAGGGAAGCATGGCTAGCCAGAGATGAGGGACTGGTTTTCACAGATAATTTACAAGCATCTGGCATTGTTAGCCAGGACCCATCCAGGGCCACGAAACAGATGGCGGCCCCCTGGTAAAAATGTTTAAAAAATAAGCACCTCACTCAGGTCGATTCTTTATCCTCCGAGATAGAGCAGCTAAAAACACTTTGCGCTCCTTCAATACCCCTGAGTCAGGACCCTATAGCACTCCCTCCATGGGGGATGCAACAGAGGACTCTGATATCCGTGATGATGACCTACTCTCCACTTGGGCATCCATCCAGCACTTTAGTGACCAGGATGATGACACACCCAACATGGTGAAGGAGGTGCCGACCAGTGTTGCGGACCCATTCAGTGTCAATGCTAAAGATGGGTCAGAGGAGTAATTCCGAGGCTCTGATCACACTGAGTCAGAAAAAAGCTCTGCCTCAATACGTGCTGTCCGGCGTGCAGACTTAACTAGGCTAGAGCTTGATGATCCTCATGCTACAGCCTCTGCAGCTAACCCGTTCTTTAAGAAGGTCCCCGCAGCTACACCGTTCGGTGTGCCACCTTCACCGGACTTAGTTACAGAGCTCAGAGATGCTGACCTGACCCGCGGGCCCCCCCCCCCCATGGCAAGGATAGTAAGATGCTATCTGCCATGCGCGATTCAAAACAACATGGGCTTGACCATCTGCCTAAGGTGTATGCATGCATAGCAGAGCTGATGCTCTCCCCAGCTGAAGCCCACTGCCCCAGACCTCACTATAGGGGCACAGATGGGCTACTGTTATGGGCCTACAACACAGCGGCCCGCATTGGGAACTCCCTTTCAGTGCTCGTGCTAGCACAGAACAGGATGCTCCAGCCGAAGCACGCAGAACAATGTGCTAGGAATTCAGAATCACTTTCTGATGGTTCTCAAACACAAACATGTCCTGATACGACCAGGATTGAGTGTTCCACATCAACCATCCAGGGGGAACAAGGTCTGTGCGGTCCCTACAGGTTGCTCAACAACTCTTGACATGGGCCCAACATCTGGCCCCCCTATGAGCCATTCATCTCCCAGGCAAAGTGAATGAGATGGTGACTTCTTGTCGCGACAGAAACCGCCCGCCGGGGGAATGGAGACTTCACCCGCAAGTAGTGATGATGATACGGCAGCGGTTTGGAACGGCACATTTGGAACTGTTCGCCTCAGAGCAAACATCACACTGCTCCCTCTGGTTCTCTCTGGCAGAGTCCAAGAACCCCCTGGACATGGACTCCTTAGCCAACACAAGGCCAGAGGGCCTACTGTTTACTTTCCCTCTGATCCCCTGATCTTAGTAACGCTGCACATGGTCTCTCAAGCTCAGCATAGGCTGCTGCTTGTTGCCCCTAGATGGCCAGCGAGACCCTGGCTTCCAGTCCTGCTCAGTCAATGGATGGAGAATCATGGCAGCTCCCTCGCAGACAAAACCTGCTCTCACAGATGGATGGCAGAATTTGGCATCCCAGCAAAGACCAATTGCAGCTATGGGTGTGGCCTCTGATGAGCCCGACCCTCTACTGATCGGCTGTGATCCTGCTTTTATCGAGACGTTACAGAATGGCAGAGCCCCATCGACCAGGATGATGTATGCTGGTCGCTAGAAGCTGTTTACTGAATGGTGCTCTACCTAGGCGGAGGAACCGATGTCCTGCTCTGTAACTGTTGAACTGAGCTTCCTTCAGAAACTATTGGACTCCGGTCGCTCTGCCTCTATATTGAAGATGCATGCCTCAGTCATATTGGCTAACCATTTACACATCGATAAAAAATCGAATCTGCCAAATCTTACAAGGTGTCCAGCGGCTGCATCACCCCAGGGCCTGTCCGCGCGGCATCTTTGGATCTGCCACTAGTATTGGAGGCATTAACGAAACCTCCCTTCGAGCATACAAAGGAGCTGGACATAAAATGGTTCTCTCTGAAAATGACTTTCCTCTTAGCTATTTCATCAGCGAACCGTGTGAGTGAGCTCCACGCACTCTCTGGGTCCTGTCTGCCTACAATGGAAGACAGACAACCTACAGTGAGGGAAAAAAGTATTTGATCCCCTGCTGATTTTGTACGTTTGCCCACTGACAAAGAAATTATCAGTCTATAATTTTAATGGTAGGATTATTTGAACAGAGAGAGACAGAATAACAACAAAAAAAATCAGAAACTCGTGTCAAAAATGTTATAAATTGATTTGCATTTTAATGAGGGAAATAAGTATTTGACCCCTCTGCAAAACATGACTTAGTACTTGGTGGCAAAACCCTTGTTGACAATCACAGAGGTCAGACATTTCTTGTAGTTCCAGGTTTGCACACATCTCAGGGGGGGATTTTGTTCCACTCCTCTTTGCAGATCTTCTCCAAGTTATTAATTTCGAGGCTGACGTTTGGCAACTCGAACCTTCAGCTCCCTCCACAGATTTTCTATGGGATTAAGGTCTGGCGACTGGCTAGGCCACTCCAGGACCTTAATGTGCTTCTTCTTGAGCAACTCCTTTGTTGCCTTGGCCGTGTGTTTTGGGTCATTGTCATGCTGGAATACCCATCCACGACCCATTTCCAATGCCCTGGCTGAGAGAAGGAGGTTCTCACCCAAGATTTGATGGCATATGGCCCCA
The DNA here is from genome assembly GCF_036934945.1 of Oncorhynchus masou masou. Taxonomy (NCBI): domain Eukaryota; kingdom Metazoa; phylum Chordata; class Actinopteri; order Salmoniformes; family Salmonidae; genus Oncorhynchus; species Oncorhynchus masou. Next base: position 33,850,517 of record NC_088227.1, on the reverse strand, counting down.
TCCATCGTCCCTTTGATGCGGTGAAGTTGTCCTGTCCTCATAGCAGAAAAACACCCCCAAAACATAATGTTTCCACCTCTATGTTTGACGGTGTGGATGGTGTTCTTGGGGTCATAGGCAGCATTCCTCCTCCTCCAAACACGGCGAGTTGAGTTGATGCCAAAGAGCTCATTTTGGTCTCATCTGACCACAACACTTTCATCCAGTTGCCCTCTGAATCATTCAGATGTTCATTGGCAAACTTCAGTCAGGCATGTATATGTGCTTTCTTGAGCAGGGGGACCTTGCGGACGCTGCAGGATTTCAGTCCTTCATGGCGTAGTGTGTTACCAATTGTTTTCTTTGGTGACTATGGTCCCAGCTGCCTTGAGATCATTGACAAGATCCTCCCGTGTAGTTTTGGGCTGATTCCTCACCGTTCTCATGATCATTACAACTCCACGAGGTGCAATCTTGCAAGGAGCCCCAGGCCGAGGGAGATTGACAGTTCTTTTGTGTTTCTTCCATTTGCGAATAATCACACCAACTGTTGTCACCTTCTCACCAAGCTGCTTGGCGATGGTCTTGTAGCCCATTCCAGCCTTGTGTAGGTCTACAATCTTGTCCCTGACATCCTTGGAGAGCTCTTTGGTCTTGGGCACTCCATATTAATGCACATGATTTTGGAATGAGATGTTCGACGAGCACGTGTCCACATACTTTTGGCCATGTAGTGTATGAAATGAACCGCCCACAAAAAAATTCTCACAAGAGTAGCAGGTTGTGAACTCTGCAAACAACGTTTCCACTCCGAGAATGAGAATGGTAAATGACTGTATGCTTCATTAATCCTTGTATTAACAGAAATGTATGTAACAAAATTACAGGGATTAATGGTTAATACAGTAACAGTCAAAAGTTTGGACACACCTACTCATTCAAGGGTTTTTCTTTATTTTCCACATTGTAGAATAATAGTGAAGACATCAAAACTATGAAATAACACATGGAATCATGTAGTAACTGAAAAAGTGTATTCTTCAATGTAGCCACCCTTTGCCTTGAAGACAGCTTTGCACACTCTTGGCATTGGGTGTTGTGTGTGTATATATGCACACACACACACACACACAGTACTACATAGAGCCATGACTACACATAACTCTATTCCACATCAGGTAAGGTAGATCAGGTAGATTTACAAAACAGGTAAAAATACACCTTATGGACTGTGAAGAGACGCACACAAAGGTACAGACACACGCAATAACATGTGTACAGACACATGTAATACTGTTGTATGGTGGTATTATACATTTTATATTGTTCATATGTAGTGATGTATGATGTACTGTTTTATCTTTTGTTTAATGTGTGATGCAAGTGCCTTAATGTGTTTGGACCCCAGGAAAAGTAGCTGCTGGAGATGATCGTGGACTACAGGAAAAGGAGGGCCGAACAGGCCTCCATTAACATCGACGGGGCTGTAGTGGTGCGGGTCGAGAGTTTCAAGTTCCTTGGTGTCCACATCACCAACAAACTATCATGGTCCAAACACACCAAGACAGTTGTGAAGAGGGCATGACAACACCTTTTCCCCCTCGAGACTGAAAAGATTTGGTATGGGTTCCAAGATCCTCAAAAAGTTCTACAGCTGCACCATCGAGAGCACTGGTTGCATCACCGCCTGGCATGGCAACTGCTCGGCATCCGACCGTAAGGCTACAGAGGTTAGTGCGTATGGCCCAATACATCACTGGGGCCAAGCTTCCTGCATCCAGGACCTCTATACTAGGCAGTGTCAGAGGAAGGCCCCAAAAATTGTCAAAGACTCCAGTCATCCAAGTCATAGACTGTTCTCTCTGCTATCGCACGGCAAGCGGCAAGGCTAGGTCGAATAGGCCTCTTAACAGCTTCTACCCCCAAGCTATAAGACTGCTGAACAATTCATCAAATGGCCACCCGGACTATTTACATTGAACCCCCCCCCCATTTTTACACTGCTGCTACTCTCCGTTTATTATCTATGCATTGCCACTTTACCCCTACCTACATGTACAAATTACCTCGACTAACCTGTACCCCCGCACATTGACTTGGTACTGGTACCCCCTGTATATAGCCTCGTTATTCTTATGTAATTTTGTTGAGTACTTTTTATTACATTTTTTACTTTAGTTTATTTAGTAAGTATTTTCTTAGCTCTTTCTTGAACTTCTCTGTTGGTTAAGGGCTTGTAAGTAAGCATTTCACGGTAAGGTGGTAAGGTCTACACCGGTTGTATTCGGAGCATGTGACAAATAACATTTGATTTGATATATTTGATTTACTACCTTGGCAGCATCTGATGGGATCCCTAATAAATACAAAAAATACATATAAACAGTATACACAGTATATTATACTGTATATATTGTGTGTATCTGTGTGTGCATGTGTTCCTACTGAGACGGATGGCGTCTCCAAATTAAGAATATGCCACTGACTTCAGAGCAACTGTCTTGGTTAGGCAGGGAGCTTACCTCCAGCCAGGTTTTATGAGCAGAATCAGAGAGCCTGACCTCCCTCTGAATGTCTGTCTGTACGTACCAACCACCAACTTGTCTCGCCGGTTAGTTGTTTTTATTGGGTGATGTTTGTTTTCATGAGCAATACATGTGAGATCACGTTACATTGCCGCGGAGCTGATGCAAAAAATATGTTATTGAGACCAATACATCACTGAGAGTAGGCTGGTTTTGAGGGGCGTGTGTGGGCATTGTCCTCTCAGTATTGGCTGACATTTAAACGGCATTCACGTAAATAACTGGCTTGTTAAAGAGCCTTCCCCTGTTTGTAAGGTTCCAGAGATGTGGGTGAAAACATGGTGATTTGCAGCCTGCCAGTCTGTTATCAACCCCTCATGTTCTCCACTGACCTAAACATTACTGCAGAATCTTCTCTTCAAAAAGCATCCACTGCATTCTACTCATTAAGTATTGAATACAGATGCCACCTTGTCCTTACTAAGCCATGACTACTGGCTTCCTACATAAAAAAATACTATAGTATTCTCTGTAGTGTTTTTGCTGACTTTACTGTAGTATTCACTGTCGTAACTAAAGTCTGCAAAATGTCTGTAAAACACTAAAGTCAGCAAAAAAACACTACTGTGGAAACTAGTATATTGTAGTGAACTCAAGCATCTACAGTTAACTATTGTATAAATACTGTAGTAAAATAACTAGTATATACTATAGTAATCCATGTAGTATTTACTGTATTTATAATGTAGTATTTACTGTAGTGTTTTTGTGGACTGTACTACTGAAGTATTTACTGTAGTGCTTTTGTGGACATTACTGTAGTATTTACTATAGTGTTTTTATTTTATTATCTTCGACACAAAACTGTAGGCTTTCCGCTTCAGGAAACCTACTGGAGAAACACTAAAGGAGCACATTTTCGATGACCTGTAGGTAGGTATAGGACTTGTGCTGTTTTCCATGACCTGTAGGGAACACAATACAGAATTTTGTCTATTCTTGGCATGTAGGTTTCTCACTTGTGTGGTACAAATTGCAATATGGGGGAGGAAAATGGGCAGGGTATATGTAAAATAACTGTAGTTAAACTGTACTGTTTTTGCAGACATTACTGTAGTATTTTACAGTAAGTACTACACAATCAATGGATAGGACAGTGTGTAGTATACTACATAATTCAATAGTAAGTACTGTAGTAAACTAGTAGTTAACTTGGGACTTCTTTCTTGCTAGCACACGTGACCGCCCTCCTGAAGCGTCTTACCAGTCGGTTGCCACGTGAAAAGCTAGCTATTTGCTGGCTTAAGTGGGGACACTTCAGGCTGAGGAGTTAGTTCCACACATCCCCATGTGCTATGCACAGAGACACACACACAGTCACCCCTCCCCCCACACACAAACATACACACAGTACCCCTATCCCCTCTCTTCGCTCATCTCCTTTGTCTGCCTCATACACACACACACACACACACACACACACACACACACACACACACACACACACACACACACACACACACACACACACACACACACACACACACACACACACACACACACACACACACACACACACTCTCTGTTAGCTGCATTATATGGCCGTTTACACAATATGTCCCTGGGGGCTCACAGTGGAGAAGTGCTTTGAGTGCCACAGCTCTGCACGGGACACATTTTAACATGGGAGACTGCACACCTCAACTTGGCATCATCCCACACAGCCTGTGCAACCGCCAACCACAGCATTTCCAGACCCATGAGAACTTAGTTGCCTCCATCTAAAGACAAGTCATCCTACAGTATATCACTGGTTAGTTCAACTCTGTAATCACACGTTGTATGACTTTATAGGTCACTAATGGATAGATGTATTTAATATCTTGACATCTTTGCATACTGTATATAGACACAGCTATATTTTGTTGGAAAGAAGCTGCAATTATTACGCCATCTAGTGGTTTTAATATATCCATGTATGTACTTTGTCATCAGTTTGACAAAGCATTTCCTCAACATCTTTATCCAGATCCTTATATTGCAAATCAGAAATCATCAGTATGTGTTAAATAGTACTTCACATTTGATATTTGTGATGAATAATACTGTCAATTTTATATTTTGTTTAATATCTTGTATTATAGTCATTGCCTTTCAATAGTTTGATATAACTGAGTGCTTTAGATGGTCTGCTGTAATATTCATTTAAGGGACATATCTGTCTCATTCAATGTTCTGAGTACATTTCGCATAATGAAAATACATATCCATATTAAACTTTTTTTTTATTGGGTTTGTGAGATTTATACTCTCTATTATTGAAATATATGATCAGACATTTAAAAATATGTCACGTTTATATATGGGTTTATCTGAATACCAGTTGAACGTTTGGACACCTCATTCCAGGGTTTTTCTTTTAGTTTTTAGTTTTTTACAATTTTCTACTTTATAGAACAATAGTGAAGACGCCAAAACTATGAAATAACACAAATGGAATCATGTAGTTCTTCAAAGTAGCAACCCCTTGGCTTGATAACAACTTTGCACACTCTTGGCATTCTCTATTATATCCATATTAAAAACTATAGCTGTGTCTATATACAGTATGCAAAGATGTCAACATGAGTTTACCACAGCTTGTCCTGCAGCAGCTTCATGAGGTAGTCACCTGGAATGCATTTCAATTAACAGGTGTACCTTGTTAAAAGTTCATTTGTGGAATTTCTTTCCTTCTTAGGGGTTGTATACAGAAGATAGCCCTCTTTGGTAAAAGACCAAGTCCATATTATGGCAAAAACAGCTCAAATAAGCAGTCATTACTTTTAAGACATGAAGTTCAGTCAATGCAGAAAATGTCAAGAACATTGAACGTTTCTTCAAGCGCTATGATGAAACTGGCTCTCATGAGGACCGCCAAAGGAAAGGAAGACCCAGAGTTACCTCTGCTGCAGAGGATAAGTTCATTAGAGTTATTGGCCTCAGAAATCGGCAATTAACTGCACCTCAGATTGCACCTCACAGAGTTCAAGTAACAGACATCTCAACATCAACTGTTCAGAGGAGACTGCGTGTGTCAAGCCCTGACCTTAGAGATCATTTTTATGTCTCTATTTGGTTTGGTCAGGGTGTGATTTGGGGTGGGTATTCTATGTTCTATTATTTGTATTTCTATGTTTGGCCGGGTAGAGTTCTCAATCAGGGACAGCTGTCTATCGTTGTCTCTGATTGAGACCAAACTTAGGTAGCCCTTTTCCCACCTGTCTTTGTTTATGGCACATAGCCTTTAGCTTCACGGTTTGTTTTGAAGTGTTTTGTTTTGTTCAGCGTCTTTTCTAATAAAAAATATGTACGCTCACCACGCTGCACCTTGGTCCTCTTCTTCCAGCAACAGCCGTGACACCCTGAATCAGGCCATCATGGTCGAATTGCTGCAAAGGAACACTACTAAAGGACACCAATAAGAAGAAGAGACTTCCTTGGGCCAAGAAACACAAGCAATGGACATTCGACTGGTGGAAATCTGTCCTTTGGTCTGATAAGTCCAAATTTGAGATTTTTGGTTCCAACCGCCGTGTCTTTGTGACGCAGAGTAGGTTAACGGACTATCTCCGCATGTGTCATCGCCACCTGAAGCATGGAGGAGGAGGTGTGATGGTGTGGGGGTGCTTTTGCTGTTGACACTGTCTGTGATTTATTTAGAATTCAAGGCACACTTAACCAGCATGCCTACCACAGTATTCTGCAGTGATACGCCATCCCATCTGGTTTGCCCTTAGTGGGACTCTCATTTGTTTTTCAACAAGACAATGACTCAACACCTCCAGGCTGTGTAAGGGCTATTTGACCAAGAAGGAGAGTGATGGAATACTGCATCAGACGACTTGGCCTCCACAATCACCCGACCTACACCCAATTGAGATGGTATGGGATGAGTTGGACCACAGAGTGAAGGAAAAGTGGGAACTTTTGTGGGAACTCCTTCAAGACTGTTTGAAAAGCATTACAGGTGATTACCTCGTGATCCTGGTTGAGAGAATGCAAATCTGTAATCAAGGCAAAGGGTGGCTACTTTGAAGAATCTAACATCTAAAATATATTTTGATTTGTTTAAGATTTTTTGGTTACTACATGATTCCATGTGTTATTTCATAAGTTTGATGTCGTCAATATTATTCAACAATGTAGAAAAGGGTAAAAAAAAATAAGAAAAACCCTTGAATGAGTAGGTGTGTCAACTTTTGACTGGTACTGTATATGATCATGTATTTTAAACTGGAAAGAGAGGAAGGTAGAGAGGGAGGGGTAGAAGATGGATATCAAAAAGCAAAGGGCAGAGCGAGAGAGAGAGTTTGGGCTGTATGGGAGAGCTTTTGGGCTGTATGGGAGAGCTTTTGGGCTGTATGAGAGAGCGTTTGGGCTGTATGAGAGAGCTTTTGGGCTGTATGAGAGAGCTTTTGGGCTGTATGAGAGAGCGTTTGGGCTGTATGAGAGAGCTTTTGGGCTGTATGAGAGAGCTTTTGGGCTGTATGAGAGAGCGTTTGGGCTATATGAGAGAGCGTTTGGGCTGTATGAGAGAGCGTTTGGGCTGTATGAGAGAGCGTTTGGGCTGTATGAGAGAGCGTTTGGGCTGTATGAGAGAGCGTTTGGGCTGTATGAGAGAGCGTTTGGGCTGTATGAGAGAGCGTTTGGGCTGTATGAGAGAGCGTTTGGGCTGTATGAGAGAGCGTTTGGGCTGTATGAGAGAGCGTTTGGGCTGTATGAGAGAGCGTTTGGGCTGTATGAGAGAGCGTTTGGGCTGTATGAGAGAGAGCGTTTGGGCTGTATGAGAGAGCGTTTGGGCTGTATGAGAGAGAGTTTGGGCTGTATGAGAGAGCGTTTGGGCTGTATGAGAGAGCGTTTGGGCTGTATGAGAGAGCTTTGGGCTGTTGAGAGCTTTGGGCTGTATGAGAGAGCTTTTGGGCTGTATGAGAGAGCTTTTGGGCTGTATGAGAGAGCGTTTGGGCTGTATGAGAGAGCGTTTGGGCTGTATGAGAGAGCTTTGGGCTGTATGAGAGAGCGTTTGGGCTGTATGAGAGAGCGTTTGGGCTGTATGAGAGAGAGTTTGGGCTGTATGAGAGAGCGTTTGGGCTGTATGAGAGAGAGTTTGGGCTGTATGAGAGAGCGTTTGGGCTGTATGAGAGAGCTTTTGGGCTGTATGAGAGAGCTTTTGGGCTGTATGAGAGAGCTTTTGGGCTGTATGAGAGAGCTTTTGGGCTGTATGAGAGAGAGTTTGGGCTGTATGAGAGAGCGTTTGGGCTGTATGAGAGAGCGTTTGGGCTGTTTGGGCTGTATGAGAGAGCGTTTGGGCTGTATGAGAGAGCGTTTGGGCTGTATGAGAGAGCTTTTGGGCTGTATGAGAGAGCTTTTGGGCTGTATGAGAGAGAGAGCGTTTGGGCTGTATGAGAGAGCGTTTGGGCTGTATGAGAGAGCGTTTGGGCTGTATGAGAGAGCGTTTGGGCTGTATGAGAGAGCTTTGGGCTGTATGAGAGAGCGTTTGGGCTGTATGAGAGAGCGTTTGGGCTGTATGAGAGAGCGTTTGGGCTGTATGAGAGAGCGTTTGGGCTGTATGAGAGAGAGTTTGGGCTGTATGAGAGAGCGTTTGGGCTGTATGAGAGAGCGTTTGGGCTGTATGAGAGAGAGTTTGGGCTGTATGAGAGAGCGTTTGGGCTGTATGAGAGAGCTTTTGGGCTGTATGAGAGAGCTTTTGGGCTGTATGAGAGAGCGTTTGGGCTGTATGAGAGAGCGTTTGGGCTGTATGAGAGAGCTTTTGGGCTGTATGAGAGAGAGTTTGGGCTGTATGAGAGAGCGTTTGGGCTGTATGAGAGAGCGTTTGGGCTGTATGAGAGAGCGTTTGGGCTGTATGAGAGAGCGTTTGGGCTGTATGAGAGAGCGTTTGGGCTGTATGAGAGAGCGTTTGGGCTGTATGCGAGAGCGTTTGGGCTCTATGAGAGAGCGTTTGGGCTGTATGAGAGCGTTTGGGCTGTATGAGAGAGCGTTTGGGCTGTATGAGAGAGCGTTTGGGCTGTATGAGAGAGCTTTTGGGCTGTATGAGAGAGCTTTTGGGCTGTATGAGAGAGCGTTTGGGCTGTATGAGAGAGCGTTTGGGCTGTATGAGAGAGCGTTTGGGCTGTATGAGAGAGCGTTTGGGCTGTATGAGAGAGCGTTTGGGCTGTATGAGAGAGCGTTTGGGCTGTATGAGAGAGCGTTTGGGCTGTATGAGAGAGCGTTTGGGCTGTATGCGAGAGCGTTTGGGCTCTATGAGAGAGCGTTTGGGCTGTATGAGAGCGTTTGGGCTGTATGAGAGAGCGTTTGGGCTGTATGAGAGAGCGTTTGGGCTGTATGAGAGAGTGTTTGGGCTGTATGAGCAAGTGTTTGGGCTATATGAGCAAGTGTTTGGGCTGTATGAGAAATGAGAGAATTGTCACTGGGGGCTAAGTGTACATTACTTTTGACCAGAACTGCACAGGGCTGGGCGATATATCAAATTAATTTGATTCATTCAAATGTATATTTTTGTGCAATATTCCAAATGCCTGTATAGCAAGAATCAAGTTCTATATTTATGAGCGTTTGTCTTTTTGGTCTGGTCTCCTTGTCTAAGAAGGTGCAAATCTGTCGTTCTGCCCCCTGAACAAGACAGTTAACCCACTGTTCCTAGGCCGTCGTTGTAAATAAGAATTTGTTCCCCCAGAGATACAAAACAGAGACAAATCTTGACCAAATACAGGCTCAGTGACCACCAATTGGCTATTGAAAAAGGGAGACAAAAATAGGACATGGCTACCCAAAAAGGAGTGTCTATGTGGTTACTGGACGACAGGGGATGTAGACCCAGAGAGACAGAGACCCAGAGAGACAGAGACCTAGAGAGACATCATCTCTGTGTCTCTGTCTCTCCCCCAGACATGTTGTTTCTCCAGGGTTCAGAGGTGATCTTCAAGGTGTCGCTAAGTCTTCTAGGCAGTCGCAAGCCCTTGATCCTACAGCACAACAGTCTGGCGTCTATAGTGGACTAGTTCTTTCTAGTGGACTTCACACACAAATGCGTGTGAAGGTGTGTGTGAGTGTAAGTCACTTACATTCCCATGTTACTCCCAGGTCTGGGGACATTATTAATCACATTCAGACCTGGACTCTGGACAGTCTAGCCCTTACTCAAGACGTTGCAGCCTCACCTGTGGTGGGAAGCCATCACAGAGCTGAGGCTGGCTCTTTGTCTTCAGAAGCAGGATTCTCCTAGTGCTCCGTTGGCCTCTCTCTGTGTCCGTCCTGACTGTGTCTCTGTACCCCCGTCTGTCTTAGGCGTCTCACAGTACGGACATTGCAATGTATTGCCCTGGCCCCATCTGCAGTCCTCATGCCTCCTTGCAGCATGCCTAAGGCACATTCACACAGAAGAGCAGGGACCCTGGGCATCTTTCTTTTGGTGTTTTTCAGAGTCAGTAGAAAGGCCTCTTTAGTGTCTTAAGTTTTCATAACTGTGACCTTAATTGCCTACCGTCTGTAAGCTGTTAGTGTCTTAATGACTGTTCCACAGGTGCATGTTCATTAATTGTTTAGGGTTCATTGAAAAAATAAATATATGATCATACATTTTAAAATATATGATCATATATTTAAAACCAATATATAAACGTGACATTTTAAAATATGGTCATATATTTAAAACCCATATATGAACGTGACATGTTTGATCAAAATGTATGTCATGTTTGATAAAAAGGCCATATTTCTTGTCTGTATGGGATTCATTTCATGTGCATATCTGTCTCATTCAGTTGATGTCAGTTCCAGATTTTCAAATATTAAAACAACACAGAAGGCTGCAAAATCTGAATATATTTTTATGAGTTGCCTGTGTATTTAAGACTACTCTACTTCAATACCTTCCAAACGTGGTCTGACTATTGGGCTATTGACCTCATGAAAATGGCGTCTGTCTATCTTCATTTGACTTCTTACATTTGACATGCACTTTAAAGTCAGCGTGGATAGGGCTTTCTGAAGACTGTGCTCAAAACTGTCCAGATTAACTATAAAACTGCAAATGTTCTGCAGCTCACTGTGACGTTTTTGAATAGCATGAGGTGTCATCGATACGCATATAAACAACAATTATTGTAATGTGTTCAATGAAGGAGATGTAGCATGATCGCGTTGAATAAGGTACTATGGGAAAATAATAGGCTACTTATTTGGGCTATTTTAATTGCGTTCTTCATCAATTACTTATTTATGTCACATGTATTTTTTTTATTCGAATGCACAATACGAAATGTTTTTTGTGTAGATCTGAGACACAACTGTTTCTTTTTTGGGGGGCGCGAAACCAGTGAGCTCGTGGATGATGATGTAGGCTATTTGCCATGGTGATAATTCTAATAAGACTGAGAGAGAGAGCAAATCATGTCCTTTGAATGACACATTTTCAGTAAATTTTAAATAGTAGTTGACTCTTAAGTAGAAAGTAGAACAACACAAATATTGTCAGTACATCATCATCCCTGATATTTTGGTCCTTGTTGTTTTGTATAATACATAGCATCACATTGCTTGATTTATTTAATTAGTGGTGGTGTTTTGTTTGGACTGTATTTAAATTAGTTTAATATAAAATAGGCCTATAGGCTAGCCTACTGTGGGACTAGCCTACCCATCAACCTCACCAAACTGCCATTCTAAAATCCAACTTTCAGATTGGGGCCCCATCCCCCTGCACCCAATTTCTTCTTGTCAGAGTTGCGTAAATTCGAATCTGGTATCAGGATAAATATAACAATGAGTCACCGATTTTATACTATGTATTTTTTATTAGCTAAGTAATAAATGGCAAATGCAACTTTCGTATATACGGGCTCACGGTAATACCACGCAGGGCAGTACAGAGAACTGACAAATGTATGTAAACAGTATTCTTTATACTGTGATAGACAGTTCCAACCTGTCTGTTGGCCTATCACAGTAGAGGCTGAGCGTGGTTTAAACTTGCCCAGCCTATTGCAGGCGCTCAGGCAGGTCCCCGCCTCTAGGCGCTTCTGTTGATAGATGTAACTGTTGCTTTGAAGAACATCCATGCGCTCATGCTCCATACCGTTATCTCGCACCTGGCTCCTGTTATCTAACAAAAGACCGCTTGTTCTGCAACCCCACGCTCTGAATGTGCCCTGTCTTCTGTGCCCTGTCTGTTCCATCATGAGAAAGGCCCATGGCCTTGAAACTTTTAACAATGTTTCAAGTCAGCTATGTTGCATAACACATACATACATCCACACAAGCCAACAGCAGATATCCATATCTCTCTCATCAACACTCAATGCCTAGGTTTACCTCCACTGTATTCACATCCTGCCATACCTTTGTCTGTACATTATGCCTCAAATCTATTCTATCGCGCCCAGAAACCTGCTCCTTTTACTCTCTGTTGCAAATGTACTAGACGACCAGTTCTTATAGCCTTTAGCCGTACCCTTATTCTACTCCTCCTCTGTTCCTCTGGTGATGTTGAGGTTAATCCAGGCCCTGCAGTGCCTAGGTCCACTCCTATTCCCCAGGTGCTCTCATATGTTGACTTCTGTAACTGTAAAAGCCTTGGTTTCATGCATGTTAACATTAGAAGCCTCCTCCCTAAGTTTGTTTTATTCACTGTTTTAGCACACTCTGCAAACCCGGATTTCCTAGCTGTGTCTGAATCCTGGCTTAGGAAGACCATCAAAAACCCTGAAATTTCCATCCCTAACTATAACATTTTCCGACAAGATAGAACTGCCAAAGGTGGCGGAGTTGCAATCTACTGCAAAGATAGACAGAACTCTGCAGGCCTACTGTCCAGGTCTGTACCCAAACAATTTGAACTTCTACTTTTAAAAATCCACCTTTTCAGAAACAAGTCTCTCACCGTTGCCGTTTGCTATAGACCACCCTCTGCCCCCAGCTGTGCCCTGGACACCATATGTGAATTGATTGCCCCCCATCTATCTTCAGAGCTCGTGCTGCTAGGTGACCTAAACTGGGACATGCTTAACACCCCGGGCATCCTACAATCTAAGCTTGATGCCCTCAATTGCACACAAATTATCAATGAACCTACCAGGTACAAATCCGTAAACACGGGCACCCTCATAGTTATCATCCTAACTAACTTGCCCTCCAAATACACCTCTGCTGCCAAGATCTCAGCAACCACTGCCTCTGCCTGCATTCGTAATGGGTCTGCAGTCAAACGACCACACCTCATCACTGTCAAACGCTCCCTAAAACAAGCCCTTCTAATCGACCTGGCCCAGGTATCCTGGAAGGATATTGACCTCATCCCGTCAGTAGAGGATGCCTGATTATTCTTTAAAAGTGCCTTCCTCACCATCTTAAGTAAGCATGCCCCATTCAAAAAATGTAGAACCAGGAACAGATATAGCCCTTGGTTCACTCCAGACCTGACTGCCCTTCACACAAAAACATCCTGTGGCATACTGCATTAGCATCGAATAGCCCCCCGTGATATGCAACTTTTCAGGGAAGTTAGGAACCAATATACACAGGCAGTTAGGAAAGCTAAGGCTAGCTTTGTCAAACAGATATTTGCATCCTGTAGAACAAACTCAAAACTATTCTGGGACACTGTAAAGTCCATGGAGAATAAGAGCACCTCCTCCCAACTGCCCACTGCACTGAGGTTAGGAAACACTGTCACCACCGATAAGTCCACTATAATTCATCATTTACAACAAGCATTTTTCTACGGCTGGCCATGCTTTCAAACTGGCTACCCCTACTCTGGTCAACAGCCCTGCACCCCCCCCCCCCCCATAGCAGCTCGCCCAGGCCACCCCCATCCTTTACCCAAATCCAGATAGCTGATGTTCTGAAAGAGCTGCAAAATCTGGACCCCTACAAATCAGCCAGGCTAGACAATCTGGAACCTCTCTTTCTAAACTTATCCCCTGAAATTGTTGCAACCCATATTACTAGCCTGTTCAACCTCTTTCTGGAATTGTGATACAGTGAATTATAAGTGAAATAATCTGTCTGTAAACATTTGTTGGAAAAATGACTTGTGTCATGCACAAAGTAGATGTCCTAACCGACTTGCCAAAACTGTAGTTTGTTAACAAGAAATATGTGGAGTGGTTGAAAAACAAGTTTTAATGACTCGAACCTAAGTGTATGTTAACTTCTGACTTCAACTGTATATTCTGTAGTGACTCAACTTCATTAGCTAGTCCTACTATTTCTAAAACAAATGTGTTAATTTGTCACAGGTGTTACCATGGCTACTATGGACACGTTGCTGCCTTTTCCTTGACAATAACCCAGGTAAGAGGCATGGGAGGGGAGGATACATCTACCAAATAAGAACATATTTTCATTATTAGGCTGGAAGCAGCAACCAGCACTGAAGCAGCATTGATTGGACAGAAGCGAAACTGAATGGCGAGGAGTTCTTCAACACAAGCTGACATGCCAGCTTAGATAGCTAGACAAGCTACTCTAACTTGATTGATAGCCTGAAATGGCCTTGGTAGCTAGTTATGAGATTGGGAACCTACTGCATCTAGCTGCCTCGCTAAAGCCAACTTCATAAAATTGCTAGGTGGCTAAACACGGGACAAAAACTGGTTGAAGAAACATTGTGTCCACCACATTCCAACCCCAAAATTATATGTGACGACGTTGAATCGACATGGAAAACTGATTGGATTTGCAAAAAATCATTAACATAAGGGAATTAAGTGTTTTTCCACACATCTTTTAACCTAAATCCAATGACATGATGAGATATTTAGTTGACCAAATGTAAATCACAATTAGATGTTGAAATGACGTCTGTGCCCAGTGGGTAGTATTACAGAGAAACATACAACATAATATTTTTTGTTTTATTCATTCATCAAGAATAAATAATTTCTCAAATTAAATGGATGAATGAAATGGGAGATCATGTTTCCTAGTAATTATGATTAAATCGGGGGTTTAGTAATTCATTTAACAATTGAAAATAAAAAATAAATCAAACAGGACAGATCTGAGGGGGCACAAAGGTCTCTCTTTATGTTGTGTTGTGGTGTCTCTCTTGTCGCTGTGTGTGTTTTGTCCTACATTTTTATTTTGAATCTCAGCACCCCTCCCAGGAGGCCTTTTCGTAGGCCGACATTGTAAATAAGAATTTGTTCTTAACTGACTTGCCTAGTTAAATAAAGGTTAAATAAAAAATGACAAAATATAGTAAAATGGGCATGACGCCTCTGTGTACAGTTGTGTCGTGTGTTACTGTAGAATGTATGGTCAATGGTTCAATGCTTTATAGCATTTTTGCTCTACATTTTAACAGAATCTTCGTAAACAGGTTTTACTGGTCTCGGTGAATGTGGTGGTTTATGCCTATCATTTATGTTAATATAGTTCTTTACATTAACATTTAAAGTGTTGTGAGTAATGGTAATGGAGTGATTATGCCTGTGTGGTGCAATAGCCATGCTGCCTTAAATGTCCCTCACAGTGCTGAAGGAGCTGACATTAGACTTTTTACAGGAGAACACACACACTTTTATACTTTTTACACATTCTAGATGAACTGATTGTTAATCTCTCCTTATACAAGGACGGGTTGGGAGGCTTACATTAAATTGTCCAATCAGCAGCATACCGCCTGTCTTTCACAGTAAGTCAGGGAATCAGTGTTACCATCATTTTTGATGATCAGAACCAGCGATGGAGGACTATTCTGAGCGTTCCTTATCGCTGCTCCTCAGGCCTTGCATTTTATCTAGCCTGACTCATCAGATTTTGTCAATTGTGCATGTTAATCTCTTCAGTATAGATCATCTAACAAATCTACTGCATCTCCTGCCTGAGAAACTGGAGAGGATGGGGACAATATAGGAACGTCGGAGGGCTGTTTAAGCCAATGTGTGGATCTATCGAGGAACTGAGGGTAAAATCAACTAGCAAAGATTTTCAAACAACTTTTTCAATCATATCAACACTAACCTAAATATTTGTATATATGAAATGCTCTCATTTGAAAGATTTGTAACAATGTACTTCGCAGTAACTACCTGCACTCTTACATTACGGGGACTGTGAACCTCTGAGTTACAGCACTAGGTGGCGCTATCGCCTTTGATGATGAACACATCAACTGAACCAAGATACTTACCAGGGTGGGACAAGAACCAGTCAGTGTGGCAGTCAGATTCATTTAGGCCCACATATGTGCAATGTTTGGCTGGTTGGTTTGCAATGTGTGGCCTTGGGGGGAATCACTTCATCAGTGTCCCAATGCAATATGTTTGTGATATTCTAGGTCAGTACTAGTACAAACACATCTGCATGCTAATATCTACATTTACTCAAGAGGGTAATCTAGAGCAGTGCTTCCCAACCAGGAGTACTAGGACCCCTGGGGGTACTTGGCCTATCCACAGGGGGTAATTGAGAAGACTCTTGAGACCATAGACTTACTGGTAAAATGCACATCAGGGGTACTCCGGGCAGAGCAAAATTTAGTTGGTGGTATGGTAACGGAAAAAGGTTGGGAATGAACCACTGATCTATCCTAATAGACAGTGAGTGTCAATACAGAGACAGTATATTTTCTCATTCCATCATCATCTAATTTCTACTGGGGTTGTATTCATTACTGCATGTAACGGAAAACTGAGCTGGAAAATGAGTGTTTCTTTTTGGACCAGAACAAGTTCTCTGTCCCTGTTTCAGCTGTTTCCCACCGTTTGGTGAACGATGAACACAACCCTGCTCTGTTGACCTGCCTCTCCCGTGACACCAGCCTACACATCATAATACAACCACATCTCTAATTACCTTCAAATGGATCAAATAAAGACCGGATGCACTTTTAATTATAAACATTTTTCGCTTTGTATTTGTGGCTTGGAGAATTGAGCGGCGTTTCTCTGGAGCGGAGCCATTTGTCAAGCGGAACGCTCTTTCCTTGAGCGAGTGGGGAGCGGTTACCGCACCTGCCTTTTCTGCCCCTTGGTGCCATAATTAATGCTCACTTTAATCAAATGAGGAGCATGAAGAAAATAATACAGGGCCTTTGAGGTATGCCTCAGGAATTAATGTGGGAGAATGGGATTCTTTGTTCCACGTGTGGTGTTTGAGGGCAATTATCATATTGTAGGCCTGTAGTTAGCTTGACTTGTGACAATGGGGACAATTCAGGTCAAGTGTGGTAGATCTAAGATTGTTGTATGGTGCAATGTTGTCTTTCTCTGGAGTAATTCTTTCGACCAGTGCAGTACTGTACAAGTGCAGTACTGGATTACAGATAAGAAAATATATTTTTGGCTGAGATATTGAGGAGGTAACTCTTCACAATTCTATGCGAAATCAAATTTTTTGAGACTTCCCGAATTGTTGAATCAGCAGGATATTTCTGTAGTTATGGCACTGGGTTCTCTTGAGGTGAAGCTGTGCAGGATCTTTAAGACCCTATAGGGCCCTTAGACCTCTTCCAACATCTCCCTCCCTCTTCTCCCCTTTAGCCCAATGCTACTGTGTAACCACAGCACAAACTTTTCTGCAGCCCTATTCCCTTAGTAGCATCATGTCAAGAGGGAGTGCACTCTCATCCCTCAGAAACTAGTGTCCACTCCATGAGACTACCAATAAACTACATTAACTCCATTACCAATGAGAAACATTAACCCCAAATCAATATAATCCTCAGACAAGTTGTATATATTTTCTCTTCAAAGATATCTTATTTTGCCCTGAGAGAGAGCAGATTAATAAAATGGCAAGACGTGAGGTTATTGGAGGGGTGATGGTTTGAGTTCTGGTACAGTAGCTGAACTATCTATTAATGATGAATCATGGTGGTAACTCGCACTTTGATTGACAGCAGTTAGAATCCAGGTATGTTTTCGTTTTCTAAGCCTAAATTGTTACCTTAACGGTAGACTCAGTGAAATGCAGTGGTGGAAAAGTACCCAATTGTCATACTTGAGTAAAAGTAAAGATACCATAATAGAAAATGACTTGAGTAAAGGTGAAAGTCGCCTAGTAAAATTCTACTTGAGTAAAAGTCTAAAAGTATTGTTTTTAAAATAGAGTAAAAGTATGAATAATTAAAATGTCCTTATACTAAGCAAACCAGATGGCCAGATCAGTGGCTGTAGGGATGACCAGGGATGTTTTTTGTTGTTGTGTGGGAATTGAACCATTTTCTGTCCTGCTAAGCATTCAAAATGTAACAAGTACTTTTGGGTGTCAGGGAAAATGTATGGTGTAAAAAGTACATACTTTTCTTTAGTAATATAGTGAAAATTAAACAATGTCAAATATATAAATAGTAAAGTACAGATAACCCCAAAAACTAATTAAGTAAAAATACTTTAAAGTACTACTTAAGTACTTTACACCACTGGCGAAATGACATTGCCACGAGCAGCAACGCAGGTATTGAGAGGAGCAAGATGCAAGACTTGGCTCTCACACAGTCACACACAGTATCTGTGCATGTGCATGGGTTCCCATCATGCTGTTACAGCGTGGTAGCCAGAGCACCAAAACAACGGAGAAGTTGAGACTCGGGCTTCAACGCCCTTACTTGTTGCGGAAATTGACCCACTATGCTGTTTACTTTCTGCATCTACGTCATATCGCTGAGCCTACCTTTAACCACTCATTAGCATGCCTAAACCTAACCCTAAGTTAACCACTCACTAGGATATCTAAACCAACCTGTTGCATGTAAATGTAAGTTGTTTTGTCAGTTAGCGTTTCTCCATCTATTGGAATTTTGTGTTATGTTATTACATGATTTGCAACTCCAAATTAGGTAATAGTGTCATCTGATATTACCTATGATGAACAATCATCAACTGAAGGTCCAACTGAATCCAAGAAATTTGTCTGAAGTCTGTGACTTTAATACTCACACGAGACGAGGAAAACACTCACTGTCGGTCAGCTGAAGCAGTGATGTCATCATCAGAGGAGGAGGAGGTTGGAGCTTTATTGGGCTTGACATTTTATTGCCAGGAGTATCAGACACATGACGTCCAGTGAGAGGAGTGAGGGACGACGCAAAGGACGGAAAAGGAGAGTAAGGATCCAATGATATGGAGACAAACACAGGACGTACTCTGAACCTGTAGAGAAGAGAGAGAGGTAAATCAATACAAAAATAGAAGGGGATATGTGGAGATACAGAAATGCAGGCTTCTGAATCCATTGGACGGGAATTGAGTTGCCGTGTTTTGCGCTGTGCCGGTAGAGCCTGTGGAACATGCAGCACGAGCCTCTGTCACTCACAGTGCTGCAGTGGAGGAGTACACGCAGAGCCCAGCACTGATACACAGCCACAGAACAGTACAACAGACTGGTCCTCCTGCATCTCATCCTCTCCTCATCGCCCCATTCCTATCACCCTATTCCTCTGAGGGCTTGGATAAAAAAAAGAAACAGGAAGGAAGGAAGAGAGGGATTTTGTTTTTTTCTTCTGCCCACCAGAACAGACTCTTTCTCAGATCTGCGTGTCTCTGAATGACTGTGCTGTGTTTTCCTGTCATCGAGTGAAGAAGCAACATATGTGCTCCGATGTCTCCAGAACATAGGCACGCTGCAAGGTAAGAGCATTGGGATGCATGTCATGTTACCCCTAAAGGCACAGCAAGCCAAGCCTTTATGGGCTACATCATTTTTCACAAGCAGGAGGAATTTGAGACTTATCGCAGTATACATGTATGTTTTCTTGTCATTGCCTTGCTACTGTCTCAGGCGGATGAAACAGGTTGATTGAAAGTTGACGGAGCCAGACCTAGTACTTGGTATTCATCTCAGTATTGGATTGGGGGACGGTTAGAACATCACACCAGATATTCAACACCTTGTGCAGATGCAGCACATCTGTCTTCAGCTGGACGTGGAGAGCTGAATGCCCTCTCCCTTCATCCATCGTCAGTGATCTGTCTGGCTAATGTATGTGTGTGTTAAGCTCGAAGAGTGGGAGGGCCAAACCACTGCCAAGGTTCTCGATGGGCAACGGGGTAATTTTCACCGGGTCTATGTGACCAATATCTGAAGATGGAGCAACTCTGGTATGTTGCAGCTGTGAATATTTGGGGCTCCTTTTCTCAAATGTTACGGATTAATGAAATGGGGTAGGAGATAATGTTACCTAGCAATAATCTCATAGGGGTTTAGTTGGCCGTAATGGGTAGACATGATTTTCTGGTTTGGTGGCTGACAGAGGGGCATCCGTCACACAGTGTGACTAGCTGTGTGTGTGTATGTGTTTGGTGTGTGTGTGTGTGAGATTGAGAGAGATATAGAGTTAGTGTGTGTGCATGTGTGTGTGAGAGAGAGGGAGAGAGTGTGTGTGGGAGCTTGTTTGTGTGTGTGTATGTGTGTGGATATATGAGAGAGAGAGAGGGGGAGAGTGTGTGTGTGTGTGTGGGGGGGGGGACAGGAATGGTACAGGGAAGGAGCGAGAGAGATAGTGTGACAGTCCTCCCTGTTCCACCTGACTCACTCTCACTGTGCTCTGCAAACCATGGGGAAGACGTGGTGGTTACCATCTGAATGGTGGTTTCCCTCACATCCCTCAATCACATGTGGGAAGTCTGCCCTAAGTCCTGGCCCTCGGGTGACCTAATGAAGATCACTTTCAACTTTCTTTTAGGGCTGGGAATTTCACTTGCTCACGATACCATATGCATTACGATTCTCACAATTTGCAATTCGATACTGTGATTTTATTGCGATTCGATGTTCCAAACATATTGCAGCTCCAGAGGGACAAGAGAGAGCCATGAGAAAACGAGTTTTGATCAGACATGTAAATAAAGGTGCTGAAAACAAATTTGTTACCTATTTTAAAAAAAAGATCGAGAACAAATTATGAAACAGTTTGATGCAGGTACAGAAAACTAGCCCAAAATGATATTGCGAAATTGTCAAAACGATACAATATTTCGTAAAAAATAATATCCTGTAACTGTATCAATTCAATTCCCCCATCACTACTCTCTAGGCCCTGCCCACATCTACCACATCACTACTCTATAGGCCCCGCCCACATCCACCCCATCACTACTCTCTAGGCCCCGCCCACACCTACCCCATCACTACTCTCTAGGCCCCGCCCACATCCACCCCATCACTAGTCTCTAGGCCCCGCCCACACCTACCCCATCACTAGTTTATAGGCACCGCCCACACCTACCCCATTACTAGTTTCTAGGCACCGCCCATACCTACCCCATTACTAGTTTCTAGGCTCCACCTACACCTACCCCATCACTAGTCTCTAGGCCTCCTTCATGCTGCTTTGAACACCTTCACAGGGCTTTGGCTGGTGTGTGTGTGTGTGTGTGTGTGTGTGTGTGTGACTAGCCAGTATAAGATCCTTTACCATGTGTGAGGCTTGTACCCTTCCGGCTCTACAATGTGCTAGACAATGCTTTAACAGGGATCCAGAGATACATTTTATCATTGTAGATGTGATCCATTGATGTGACAAACAGGCTTACAAACGCACACACAGTGGAGTGGACGACTGTGTTGAACCCGAAATAGCCATTTGTCATCCCTTTAGTGTTGTAATGCATAGGAGATTCTGGGAGGGCTAGGATAACAGCAGCTCCTCACAGCTACCTGCACTCTGTCAGGCATCTGTGTTGCCCCATTCTCCCCAGCAGTTAACACAGCATCCTTATAGCAGATTCCCCAGCAGTTAGCGTAGCATCCTTATAGCAGATTCCCCAGCAGTTAGCATAGCATCCTTATAGCAGATTCCCCAGCAGTTAGCGGAGCATCCTTAATGCAGATCCCCCAGCAGTTAGCGTAGCATCCTTAATGCAGATTCCCCAGCAGTTAACATAGCATCCTTATAGCAGATTCCCCAGCAGTTAGCATAGCATCCTTATAGCAGATTCCCCAGCAGTTAGCATAGCATCCTTATAGCAGATTCCCCAGCAGTTGGCATAGCATCCTTATAGCAGATTCCCCAGCAGTTAGCGTAGCATCCTTAAAGCAGATTCCCCAGCAGTTAGCGTAGCATCCTTAAAGCAGATTCCCCAGCAGTTAGCGTAGCATCCTTAAAGCAGAT